>NW_010097972.1:0-200 GCF_000699245.1 Pterocles gutturalis
GGCCTCAATCGCTGGCAAGCAACAAGCCCAAAACCTCCAGGTCTGGTCACGTTCAGTCCCGTGTCTGCATCTGAACTAAAAAATTGTAGCTGAATTGATGAGGCTAATTTCAGAGGAGGAGGGAGGGAGGGAGGGAGGGGCAAGGGGGATCTACATCTCTCTCCTGCCAGCTTCGGTCTTGGAGAAATAAAGTATTAATA
>NW_010097973.1:0-34999 GCF_000699245.1 Pterocles gutturalis
TAACATTCTGTGATTCTGTGATTCTAGTGTAGAAAATAGTGCAGAACTATTTTCAGCCCTTTGTTGTGGGTGAGCCCCAACTTCTAAATTCCAATGAAACTGATTCCTCGCCATCACATACAAATCCTTCACTGGTGGTTGTAAGTCAAGCTGTGAAATATATGTATGAGTGTTACTAACTAAATTTCCTAATAGATTTAGATGGGTTTTAGAACAGTAGCAAATTACTTCCTAACATAAAAAGAGATATAGGCTTAGGCCCATGGAGTAAAATAATTAAAATTGGGGTAACTGATAGACTTGACCTGTAGAAACCCAAATACGATACTACTTTGATTGCAGATTCAGGATTGTCCTATGTAACAGCTACAATTGCTTAAATGAAGAACTAAGGCTTTATGAGACCTGAAGTCTTGAATAATGGAGAATATTTCAAGTTAGGATCGAGGTTTATTGTCAGAATATGGACTATGACTTCCACAGTAAGGAGAGATGGGACAGAGGGGCATTGGCAAGCAAGCCTGGAGACACCAGAACTTCATGAGGAGAAGGCAGCATGTGCAAACTGAAGCACAGCAGCAGAAATGTGCACAGAAGAGCGCTGGGCAGCACAGCTGCAAAGAGCCACAGGGCAGGGCCCAGGACTGGAAGACTAGAGGTTGCTGCAAGTTTGAGACACTTTAACAGAAACTTCAGTTTTGTAATACCTACAAGTGAGAAATAGTGACTGCTATGGGTTCCATTTAAACTTTCAAATTTAGGATTGTTTATCCATCCTTTGTGACCAAAGTGGAGGTGATATCACTCTTGGAATGGGTAAACTTGTTGTTGCTGCTTCTATCTACTAGGATGGATCAATGGGATACAGAATCTTATGAAGTCTGAATTTTTTTAAATAGATCTGCCTAAAAATAGAACTAGAAATCCTAACTTTAGCTTTCGCTCTCCCTATTTGGAAAGTTAGGTCAAAGGCCTATGGCAGAACTGTGCAATACCCTCTGAACTAAAACAGCAGTCAGTCAGAATGGTTGAACAGTTCCTTGCCCTTACAGGAGGAGTACCTGCTACCTGGTTTACGTCTGCTTAGTATCTACCAGCAGTAAAATCATGCATGTATTTTATTTTAAAAACAAAATAAGTAGCCACTAAATTTAACCTGTTTTTAACAGTAAAGCAAGTGGCAAGATATTTTGACAGATGTGACAGTAACATTTGATATAATAAGATGTAGGCTCCTCTTTGACTTAATTCCAGAACAAACCATATGGAAAATGTGAGGTTTTTATTATTATTTTTAAAACACACCATTTTTATCACAAATCTGGAATTCTTCTTTTTCAGTCCCTAAGAAATGTATAGATGTCAGCTGATGTACGACATTATTTTCCAATGTCTGTTGGTGTCAGATTTGTGTAAATAAAAGATATGCTAAAAGATACACTAAATATCCTTGGGAAATTTATCACTATTTTTCTGGTTGGGATGTATTTATAAAATGTGTTGCAATTGATGCAGGAGTAATAGTGTTTGTTTAAATTCACCAGTATTGCTCCACCTTCTTTTAGTTTATGCTCTGAATACTCTAAGACAATTACCCAATAAGTCACTTCACAAGACCAAAAGGATTGTGTAGTTTGCTTATGCGTGAAGTCTCTACCTGGCTCTGTTGCTATCAGTCTTTTTTAGACTGTCCAACTATTAGATTTCACACTAGTAAAGGATCTTGTCTTAGTTATTTTGTGAAAGCTATTTCAACTGTGACAATAGTGTTCAAGTTCTTTTCAAAGCAGAAGGAAACAGCCTCTTCCTCACTGGCCATGCAGTTCTTCTCTAACTAGAGTAGTAATTTAGGACAGGAGCATCCCTGGATATTAATGGATGCTAGTCAACTACATAAAATGAGATAAGCTTATCTTTTATAATCATTTTTAGATCACCTAATGTTTCAGTTTAAATCAGTTACAAGTGAGATGCTGATTCTTATGTTTAATCCCATGACACTTTCTGCAAGAACTGGATCACAAAATAAAAAGCTATTTCTGATAGACAGGTTAGTCAGCACATTATTTTCTTTCTTCTGCTCCCAAAATGCTCAGAAATTTCTCTACATTAATTTCCTGCACGTATTTGTTAATTTATTTGGAAAATGTTTTCACTATATTAATATCTTGTGAATAGTTTGTTGTGAATTATTTATTATCTAACTTCTACATTAATTCAGTGTTGGTTAGTCCTTTGAGCCATACAGTTTCTGTACCAAGTTACTTTTGCATCTTACAAATACATTTCACATTTAAAGGATCACGTGAATAACCAAATTCAACATATGTTTTTCTACCTCTTAAGCTTCTACTTAAATTCACTGTTGCAAGGGAGAGTAAATCTTGTTTTTGAGCTCAGATGAACAGTAATGGCATTTTTCCCATTGTTCAGTCACCTCAAGTAATTGCATTCTCCTGACCCAGGTTCTCCCTGCAGACTCAGGTCAGTGCAGCCTTCTTCACTTGGTCTTTTACACTATTGTATAGAGTCCCTATGGGCAGTGAAACAGTTGTCACAGTCCACTCCAGAAATGGCTTCATTGAAGTGAAATGCATTCATTATATCCTTTGGGATCCTTTGATGGAGGGCCCTGAAATGTAAACTCTTTCACGTGCCTTGTAAGTAAAGAAGATGATCAACCACTATTAAACTTAAGAAGGTGTTGCTTAAAGTCAGGCATTTACTTCTGTAATTATATGGTTAAATAGAATAGTTTTATTTCTCAGACCTTCTGGTCATCTTCTGGTTTCTGTAAAGTCAGTGACAGACATATATGTAATGCTTACTAAAATAAATAGGGCTTCAAATGCTGGATTTAGGCATTCATGCTTGATAATTTTGACTCTAGCTTGTCAGTGCCTGTGTGTTTGCCTAATTGTGAACACTACATTTCTTCCATTAGAAGGTGCTATGAGGGTTATATAGTTGTTTAGGAAGTGCTCTGAGATAATAAAATGAAAGACAATTACAGGAGTGTAAGGCATTTTAATGTGGTTTCTCTGAATACTGATCATGGACAGAGACTGTGTTATAATACTAATTTTTTGTGGACAATGTCTTTAATAAACTTTAATTTAATCTACTTTGAACTTTAATTGAATTGTTAGTATCTGTATACAAGTTTGTTCCTAGGGATTGCAGATGGGAAATGCAAGATGGTGGTACTCTGATGTCTGGGAAGGCTGCATATGGTGGAATAACAGACTCTCTAGTGATGAACTGTCTTCCTTTCCAGGTGGCTGAAGTCATGACTGCTGGCCAGCACTGCTCGGTTATCTCTGTGCAGTTAAGATACCTGTCTCTTGGGGTGGGAATCAGAAATTAGCAAAGTTTTGGAGTTGTTCTCCAGCCGTTGGAGGGAGCAAAAGGGAGGGCAGAAGAAGGAATTTGGCAGCAAAAATGAGGGAGCAGAGTATTGAAGAAGGGGAAGAATCTGGTGTTCGCATTTTCAAAGGAAGGCTTCCATGAAAGAATAACTAGGAGAGAGAAAAAAAGGTTGGGATTTGAAGTCTAAAGTACCACAAGATGCAAAATGGTGCTCAGGCACTGAGAACTAATTTTCTCTCTCCATAATGTAATCTGGAACCCAGCTTCTGAGGATTTTTCACACCTTGGACACCCTGGCAGCAAAAAGCATGGGAGGAAAGGGCTACACAAATCCATCACTTGTATGACCAAACATCATCTCCCCTGCCAGAACATTCACATTGAATGAATCACTGTTAGCCATGAGTCCGCCACATACACCAAAGCCACTTAGTGTTCAAAAGAGAGACTGCAGAAGACACCAGAGCAAGTTATGTTCCCATGACAGAGTTTTTCTGTGTGAGGACATCCACGGCCCTTTCTCCATGCCCTTGAATGTGAATCTGAGCACAATGTTGCGAGCAAGTTCATGGAACATCCCCACAAGTAAGTGACACCCAGTATCTGGAGAGTCAGCTTCTAAACATTAATAGGCAGTGTTCAATAAATCTGTAGCTCATTTGTATAGCATTCATATACCTCTTCTTAAGGGTACTTCATGCAACATCACTCCCATGTCACTACTTTCAGTACTGCCTCAAATCCAGTTTTGAATGCCAGAGTCCTAGCCAATATACTGCTTTTGAGGACAAATGCAAAAATGCATAGTTCTCAGTGTTTGATGCTTTTCCTTACACACACGTTTCCATTTTGCTTTCTTTCATGCAATTTAATTCCCTTATTACAAATATCAGCTTTTTCCTGCCTTTTTGTTTCTCCATAGACAGAAACTCAGACTAGAACTTCAGCAGCTTCCTAGTTCAATGGGAATTGAGCTGTTACCTCTGCAAATGGGGCAATCCCATCTAAATGCTTGCTATTGCAGGGCAATTTGGGGTTGTAATTTGAGAGAACTCTCGTATTTCTCAAGTGGATGTGGAGATAAGCCAGACATTCCCATCAGCCTCTATGTAAGAGATAAACCCAGATCATAAGGAAAAAAGCTGGCAGCGAAATTAGCACATCTTGTCAAGTTACCCTCTTAGAAGCCATCAATGTCAGCTGGTCCATGGAAGCCACTCAACAAATTAAGTTTACAAAAACAAAACAAGCAAAAAGTAAAGGGCCATGGTTAACCTCCTAATCCTACCGTTCCTCTACTTTGGTTTAGTCTATTTTGGACCAAGCTCTACACTGTTTTTCCATGATGTTTCTATTGACTGAATGCATGTGGAGTTTATTAAGTTAAGAAAAGTAACTGAGCTGAAGATTAAAAGAAACAGTAGAAGACCTGCAAGTAGCAGAAACAGTAGATGGGAAAAAAAAAGAAAAACTGAAAAGGAAAGAAAATGGTAATACAATATACATGTCATTCATTTTCTGCTTCTATATCGTATTGCTTTCCCTTGCTCCTTTATTTTTGTTTACAGAATAGCAATCTATGTGGCAGAGGTGTATCTTCTCTTTTTGTGACCTATGTAATATGAAAAATAATCCTAAACCAATGTGAATATTCTGTGAAGTTGAACTAAGACAGCGCTTGCCCCTAAGCTCACAGCAGAAGGACTTGCCATTTTCACCAAAATACATACAAATTAATTTCAGAATATTTTATGGCTGGTTATTCTGTTTAAATAACAGCTAGTGCAGTTATGGATGTTTGGCCTGAGGTGAACAGTGCACGCTCATTGAAGGGGAGAAGAGATAGGCAGCTATCAGCAACAAGACAGAGCAAAAATTCCTTTTCAGGTTGTTAACTCTACAGGTTGCATCCGTTCAGGTGCTCCATCTTCACTATTGCCTCCAGACCCATGGCAGCACATGTTCAGCAAATGGCAGAAGAGACCCTTCTGTCACCCTCTGGAGGCTGTGCCCATCATACAGCTGACCACTCTGGGGATGGAGACAGAGCAGCCATGTATAGGTGTGGCTGGGACACAGGGGGACCACATGCAGGTAGGAGGATGCTCCTCAGAAGGCAGCTTAAAGCTGCTGCCTGCATGAATCAGCTGGTGAGTCAGCAAAGCCTTTGCTGGGAGAGCAGCAGGCACAGCTGCAGCCAAGGTACCATGGTTACAGCACAGCAAAAGGGACACTAACCAAGTTCCCTAAGTAATACTTTTGTTGTGCCTTTTGGGTCACAGAAAGGGAAAAAACATGTTTTGCTGTTTCAGAGTGATTTCACATTTGACCTGGCAAATTCTTCAAAAGTTTGAGGAAGAAGTGATAACTAAAAAATGTTTCAGTGCTATTAGGACTGTCTGAAGCACTCCTCCTGCAAAGGCATTTGAATGGTGTCAGGCATGCAAGGTTAGGAGGGTTTGATTTTTGAAATTTGGAAACTGCTGGCAAAGAGACATGGGAGAATGAGCTGGAATACTCTGTAAGTATCTACATCCAGGACTGATGAGAGACTAGCACCTCAGAGCAGATCTAGTTGAGAAAGTTTGGTTTTAGGAACATCATTCTCCAAGACCGACAGTCATGATGCTGTTTTTTATTAATGGACAGTTGGTCATGGCAGAGGGCCAGTAATGCTTATCCTGCAGTTGTGCCTGGGTTTGACAGATGGAAAAGTGAAGAAGCTTGCCTTGGCAGATGCGAGGTGAGAAGGGAGGCAGAAAGGCTGGGTTTACATGGCCATAGAAGCTGCTGCATCCTGGTGTGATGAACAGGAAGCATGCAGCTGACCAGAGAGCACAGCCTCCTGGCCCCAGGTGAAGGGGAAGCCAAGAAACCTGTGGGTCTGAAGCAGGATCAGTATAATAACTGGGAAAGAAACACTGACATGAATGAGTGGATTCCTGAATACAACTGTGGAGAGCAGGAAACACTGGTTCACTCTCTCATGCACATGTCTCCCCAAAGCATCCCATGCATCTGTCTGCATGGAATAAAAAACATACCGAAGGACAAAACAGAAGAGCACTACACACCTCCTTAACTGTGCTTGTTCAGTCTTCTGACTCGATGGTATGTACGCAATTCCTTTGTGATATGACTAAGGACCTTTGTTCTCTTGGGTCTGGCAATACTGAAATAATTTACCAGCTGTACCCTCCCATCTTCTGCTTACTGGAGGCTTGCTCTACCTCAGACACCAAGAGATGGAAGTGATATTGATAACCCATATTCACTTCATCAGAGAAAAGCATAAGAGCATAAAACTAGAGCTGTTCCCTCTGCAAACATCTGCATAGCTCTCATCTGTTTTGCCCTCACAGTCTTTATCCTAACAGAAACCAGAAAATAAAAAATGTAGAATTAATTTCCATGGTGACTCGCAAAGATAATAAACACACTAAGAGCTGCTCTGGTGTACTTAAGATGTTTAATTGCAAGAACTCTCCTACCCAGCTGAGGAAGCTCAATCTACATCCCATGGCTGTAAACAGTCAACACAAGAAGATCCCCTGGCTCTTGGTCCATTTTTTTCCCTTTGCTATTACGAGGGAAGTGTCTAGAGAGCACATGATTGTGGTGGTGGTGGCAGCCTGCCCCCACCTATTATTTTGCCAGGATGCCCAGATGCTTTCCCCAGCACGCTGGACTCAGTGCATGTGAATGGGGCACTACATGGGCACAGCTTTGCCTCTGCCTCCCAAATCAGAGTGTGGTTGATAATTGGCCACAAAAGACAAAGATTCACAAGACCTCCTCTCACACCTCCTTTTCCTGGACTTAGCACTAATTTCTTGAGTGCCTGGACAGCAATAGCCACACATACAGAAAGCAGTGGACATAGTACCCCTATGGCAAGCTCAGGCACACAATAGAGGGGGGCACTAAGCACAAGGTCAGTGACCCATCCTGCCTGATAAACAGAGGCAACATAGGTTAACAGAAAGCTCGTAATTTTGCTTTTCTTGTGGCCATAGGAAGATGGAATGGGCTTGCTTATGAGTTGTGTCATTAGCAAGTATCTGAGTGTTAGCAGCTATGTACTGGGAGCCTTCCCAAGCTCATTAAACTAGGCCTAGGACTTGCATAAACATTGGGATGTACTGGAAAGCACACATGTTTTAGTTGACTGGAAAGTGGTAAATTAATTCAGAGCTGGAACCACTTCTCAGCTGCAGACATTGTCATTTGCATTTAAAAATAATGTTGTAAATAACACTGTTCCAATGTTCTAAGAGCAAATGTGCAATATTATTTCAACTGAAGATTTGGGAAGCCTGCCTAGTACGAAGCAACAAACCATTTCTGCCTGAAATAGATTGTTCTTTAAAGCTCTACAGATTGGAAAGAGATTTATTTTCTCTTGGACAGCTGGTACTAACTACATGGATGGCAAAAAATATGACTTCTTTATTTTTAGAAGATAATGATTACTAAATAGTCTGAAGGCTTGAAAAAAATAGAACTGGGGTCCCCAAATGTTTGAATTCTGACCCGAGTTATATTATTTCTCTTAATTCTAGTACAAAGCTTTAATGCCATTGTTGTATTTAAATAAAATGCTTAATATTTTGAGGTTCTCATGCCTGCTGACTTGTAAAAGGGATTATGTTTTATTTGGCTTAGAGATTTTAACTAACATAATTAAAGCCTTGCGCAAATTCTGCAGAGTAGCAGGGAGATACCTGTGCCTGAACTTGAGAAGGGCTTGAAAAGTGGATGACAGTTGGACAAACAGCTCTCAATTTTTAATTTAGATGAGGAAGCAAAAAATAGCAGTTAAAAATAGTGGGGGATTGCAGCAGAAAGTGGGAAGTAGGAGAGGTTTGAGGAAATGGACACTGATATGGGAATACTGACATCAGATACTCAAGCTGTTAATCATCCCTGGAGTAGAAACTGTACTGTCAGCTGTCCCTGGACAGTTTACCTGAACTGCTGATTAAACTGGGGATTTGGAGGCATCACAGCTGCTTCCAGGCAGAGCCAGCCCAGGTTCCCAGGGTGGGCTAGCTCCCACAGGCACCACATCACACAGCTGTGGCTCACAATCCAGCATTTGTTAAGTACCACTTAGTAACTCTGTGGCAGGGATTAAATCCATTTATCCAGTGTAACATCTAACTGCCTAACCATGAGGCTGCTAGTTCTTCAGCTTGTTTCCATCACCCTTTGCTTCCTCTTTTTCTAAGGCAGCAGGCATACTGTCCCCCAGACAGTGCTCCCTCCACTGTATAACTCTGCTCATCTCCAGAGCAGAACTGCCTGGAGAGAAAGCCAGGCATAAATTAATTTTACGCAACTTATTTTGCAGATGTGTATTTGCATGTTTTGTGTATAACTGAAGTGAACTCTATTATGGATTTAATCTAATGGCCCATGGCCCAGCTCTTGGAAAAAGCTGAACTGACTGGCTGAAGCCTGAATTCAGGATCTGCATTTACAACATTTGCAGTTTAAGGCTGGCCTCAGTCATATCTGGAGAACAGCATATGTTCCAGACACTGTCAAAGGCAGAAAACTGCCAGAAAAATCCTGCCAAAGCAACAGCTGAAGCAATGAGAGCTTTCATTTTCTTACAACTCCATTTAACTGTGTGCTTAGGCATAACTCATTAAGTAGCAAACAACCATGCAAGGGGGTGCCAAGGACTAAAGGAATCCTGTTGTGAGATAGCATTGACATTTCCTGCTGCCTTCCCAGTGATGGTGCTTGCCAAGCCTGGGGGAAGTTGGTGACAGCACCACAGTAGCAGCAGCAATTTAACCAGCCGATTGGCAGGAATAGGGCCTACTTTGAATACAAGACTGCTCTAGCCCTGCTCATGGCAAGTCCACTTTGTGAATCCTGTCAGGGGAAAGAATATTATAAAAATCAGTTATCCTTTTACATGCATTTGTATGTGTGTACACATTCAGATGGTTCTAGTTCATACACTGACATGTCTCTTGAGCTGGTATATCAGCCCTGTAGCAGCAAGCACAAATAACAGGGGGTTGCTGTGCTGCTGGTTGTCTCAGAAGTGAACACAAGCAGCAGCTCTCTCCCACTTCACAAGTTCCCAGTGACTGCTGTGACCTGTTGGAAACAGAGCAGCTCTAAAATTTCCCACCTGCCAAAGGTCAGAAGACATCCAGTGCTTGCAGGATATCATCAGCCCTCTGGCTGCCTTCCCCAAGCTCTCTGACCCCAGCATTTCCAGGCTTCACTGCCTTTTCATCTCTGTGGGACTCTGCTGGAGCATACTGGGGTCTGTGGCATCAGTTGGCCGTTCTGATAAACCAGTGCACATGGTAGTCACCTCTCATCCAGGATAAATGAGGGCAGTGAAAAGGACTTCATTTAATGATGATGAAAACTTTGCAAGAGGGTTTTTTGTGGTTTAAGTACTGTGTAGAAAAGCCTTGCTGAATTTATGAACAAGATTCCTTACTGCTGTTCCTTTACAGTTAGACTCATAAAAGCAAAGATTTACATTTTTATTGAAATGTACTGCTCCACAGAAACAACCTGGAAAAGACCAGTATGCTGGGCAACCACTTACATCAAGACAAACCACTTTGATTTGTAAGTCTCCATTAACATCTCTAATTCTAATAACTTTCCAACATTCATAGCACTCCCAGCCCTCTGCTCCAGTCATTGTTCTTAGGTACTCTCAACGAGTTTTAGGGATTTCAAATTCTCAGTCCCAAAGTCCCACCATTGTGAAAAAAGCCCATGTTAATTAGGGGTTCTTGCTCTGTGCAGCAGAAGACGTTAATTTAGTTCCTAGCAAGAAAACTTGCAAAGAACTGTAGGATAGAAAATAAAACTGAACTGCACAATTGCTTTGGGAAGGGTAGTAAAATCTTTGGAGACAATACAACCACCTAGAAAGTGAAGGCAGCTACTCAAAACAAGGTGTACATGGCAGGACTTCAAACACCAGTGTTCCCTCACTTCTTTCCACTTTTCTCTTAAGTTCCCCATCCTGTTCCCTGTTGATGTCACGGGATGCTGTAAGTTAGGGTAGTCACTAGAGAACTAACAGGTGGAGCTAGTTCCCAACTTCTACAGCTCTTTCACTTCCGAGGTCTCTTGAGCCCTTGTTTTATTTTTTCAGCTGTTTGAAACAGATGGCTTGAGCTTTAGAGTTAGATTTTTTTTCTGTGTATAAAACAGAGATAAGAAGAAAGAACACATTTTTCCTGTGAGGGCGAGAAAGAATTTTTCCTCCCTCTATAGCAGCACCAACATAGATGAGTACTTAGGTATTAAAGGAGCCCCAAAGAATTTCTTTGGTCACTCATAAAAGCAATTTTTCTCCTCAGACAACAACAATCCGTGTATAGTGTTGGTCTAAGAGAGCACTGTCTTCTGGAAGTGGGAGATGACAAAGTATCTTCTGGATGCAAAATAAAACTAATATGGCTTCTAGACTAAGAATTGCTAACAATTACTCTTCATTGTATTTGACAGGGCAGTTTGTGATTTCTCTGTTCTCCATAAATTTAATATGATTGAGAATGGTTCTTTGCCATTAGTCCTGAGCTAGTAGAGCATTCCCGCTTACAAATGGAAGCTGTATTTCAGCCACAGTTCAGTAGTGGCTTTTATTCCCATTTGGGAATTAACCCCATCTGTCTTCATGCACCAATTCAGTGAGGGATGAGCATACAAGACAACTGCAGGATCAAGGCAAATAGCCTTTACATCTGATCTCTTTTCAGACACTTCTGAGTGCAATTGCAACACATCCATCTTTGCTTGCAAATTCACTAGGTAGGTATCTAAACACACACAATGGGAAGCACATACATTTTTTTCAATGATGATGTGCTTACCTGTAACTAATGGAAAAAAAACTAGTCCGGCCTTGCTTTGACTCAGGTAACATTTTATGATGAAGGTGCAGTAACAGTGTCAGGCTTATTTCAATCACTTAAGAACCCTACTGATCATATTTCCAGTAAATGGGGAAAGACTGAGGTTTGTTATGGTTTGTTTCGCAGGTTTAAGAGTGTGACATAATCACTAGACACTAAAAAGATATAAAGCTGGTAATTATTCCTTAACACAAGCTTGCAAAGCTTTTTAATTTCAAATATTCTCATAGCTAAATTTTGCTACAGTCACAAGCTGCTGTTATTCATAAAATTAGGCCATTTCAAGATTCAAAACAATTATGAAATAAAACAAACTTGGAGATAAGAATTGCTTTCCAATCCTGTTTTTAGTTCCTGCAAAGAAATATCTTTTTCTGCCTATCCTAAATGCTTGATTGCCTCTGATGTGAAAGTGAGCTTGTACTGAACGTACAGGAGACAGAATCCTGTCAAAAATTTCAAGAGGAGACAGAAAGTGACCTGAAGCTGAACTCTTCAAACAAGAACCAAAATAATCTGTTAGATGTCAAGGAGAAGTCTAGATGGAGGCAGTAGTTAATTTGTCTTTGTGCTTGTTGTTCAGGATAGGAAAAATGGGGTCTCAGCAACCAGCAGTTTCACAGCATAACAGACACAAGACTAGAAACATCCTTAATTGCCACACAAGTGGAGGTTCTCCATCACTTATTTCATCTTTGGACCTCAGACATAATGGGGTCAGGTCTGAAACTCATACTCGCCCAAGTGTTTGACCTCATTATTTTTCATTTCTGTTAAAAACACCCAGAAAAACTCTGACAAGCAAGTTTTGCTAAGTTCTGTAATTCTAGGGTCTGAAGGACTTCATGACTCCTCACCTAGCATCTTTAGCTGCTCTACACTACATCTTATACTCCTGAATTGAACTACTGAGTCTGTACCAGGTCTGGTGGCCTTTCTGCCTGTCCAGGATGCAGTTGTTCATCTCATCCTAGTATCCTACAGGTTTACACCTAACTCCATGACTAACTTACACGCAACACCAAACACTTAATTGGGGAACAGGAAGGAAGGAAGGCATTATTAAGTTCCCTCTGCCTTAACATGATCAGAGTCACAAATTTCATGACAGCATTTCCCATTGCTTTTGGTATGGACAGTATGGATTGCACCTAGATCCATGCAGCACCAGTATCACCTCTTCTGTCAATCTGGACCTAGACTAGCTCACTCCTAGATCAGTGAACACTTGTAGGCTATTTATTGAACACAAATTACATATGTTCATTTTCCAGTTTACATCAGGTGGCCTGTCCACCTCATCCAAATTGGTAAAATTTGTCAAAAAATGGTGTGTCATGATAAGAGATTCTGAGTAATGTCCCTACTCACTAACCAACAAAGGCACCACCAAGAGAACAAGCCTGGCAGAACCAGCAGGGAAAGATGACCCCAACTGATATAACTTTCTTGTAATTCACTTAAATCAATACAGAAAGTAAAATTCAACAATGCCAATCATTTAGTCATGATATTACAGTAGTTCACGCTTTGCTAGCAAACATGTGTATAGTATCAACTGAGCTAAACAAAGCGTGGATAGCCGGTGAGCAACCCTCTCCTGGCAGGACGGAGAGAGACCCAAATCAGTTAACAACTCATAACTACCTTGATGCTGTTTCCTTTGTGCACCCAAAGGAAATACCATAAATTTGATATCACTAACATTTGTCAGTTCTTGTACTTCATTAATAAGATGTTGATAGCATCCACTATTGTGGTTTTACTCTTTATCTAGATTGTAACATCAACTACAAGGGCATAATTCCCTTTAACCATTACTAAATCTGGCTTATATAATTCATTCTTTTTATCCTTCAAGAGTGGTTCCTGAAATATAATCCATTCTCTCCTTTCAGCTTTGTCAATTAATAATTCATAGTTGATTGTGTCTTTCAATCCTGGCATCCTGAACTGCAGGACAATATCCAGTGATATTAGAACAGTTTCAGTTTCTGCCTGACAATTCCTACAGGATTTAGTTTGGGTCTCTTGCCTACCTCTTGCTAAAAATTCTCATTGGGTGAACATTTGCTTTTAATTGTATAGCTGTAATGAGCTTTCTATGGGGAATGCCTCTATAATTTACATACCAGTTATTACTAATTTTATCTTTTTCAAAATTGGAAATATCACAACCTTGGGAAACTATCTTGGTCCAGTTTATAAACTCTCATTTCCTCCAGTTACAGGGTCTTGGAAAGATGGTTTTTGGAGCAGATACGTCCGTCCCATTCTGAGATGGGTTCCTCACCGCCCAATTTCTCAGGTGCTACGCAAGGCTGTTCTCAGGTCCTGAATGTTGAGAATTTTGTCCTTGTCCCCTCCAGCTGTAACCCATAACCTTGCAAATTCTATCTCAGTGCCCTCCTGTTGAGAAGCTGCTCTTATTAGCTTAGTTGAAGACTGAGCAATTCTGTGCAGCCTTCTTCACTAACACTGGGGATCAATCTCAACAGTCCGGTAATACCCAAGCTTCCATCTCTTGTACTGGAATATAGGATAGCATCACATGTGCTTATGGGTAGATGTAACTATTTCCTTACAGCAGATCAATCAAGCCTATTTTCAGATATTAGCTATTTCAGCAGTTACCCTAGATAATGGACCAAAGTCCCCCCTCTATACACAGTCCCATGTCCACTAGATATTCACCTTCTGGTTCCAGATTTTTTTCCATTCTTGATCTTTTCCTTTCTTTTTCACAGGACTCTATTATAGAGTCCTCTTCTCTTGTCACTTATCTGCTTGGCTGATTTCAGAACATTTTCCATCAAAATCAGTTTGTTGATATTCTTTTGCCCCTCGTATTGTTTGTCCAACTTCCCCAATAACTCCACCTACTCTGTCCAACACTGTACAATGTACCCCTTGACATTGCTTCCTTGGGGTGGGAGACAATAATCTGCTCAATATTCCTGATCATTCAATGGGTCAAGCATTTGTTGCCCCAGAGTGATCTAAATACTCTCCAGCATTTCTCACATATCAGGCCCTCTGCTGGGGCAGATGGTATAGTCCCCTTGCACTTGGGGAAATGGCAGGTGATGCTATGATGTTTTACATTTGTTCTCCCATATTCAGCACAGTAGAATAAAATCTTCCTCTTTCCATGCACTCTTTAAATGGTCAATCAACCCCAACAGCTTTCCTATCCAGTTTCCATAGCATAGCCATGTTGGAATTCTGTCCAGGACTTTCACTACCAGTGAGCCCACAGCTGGAGCATCAGCAATGGGAGCTAGGACAGGTGTTGATGGTATTGGAGAGGGCTAAGCCATAGCTCCATTGGGTGAGGGTTCCTTTCCCTCTTCGCTCTCTGCCCTTCTTGAGCATGGACTGATAGTCACAGCCTGAGCAGTCACAGAAGCAGGCACCTCATACACCTCTGGCAGCATTGCTAGATTGTCATACCAGGTGGAAGGTTGAAACCGTTCTACACTTATATTCTGAGTTTATGAACTCCATCCCCGTCCAATCTATTCCCTCCTCCATTGGTTTATCATGGTCTTTGATGGTTCTAGTGACCAGTTTCCCTCAAGTCCATAGGCCTTATCTGCATGGCAACAGATACACATGCAATCCACATTGGTTAGCCCATTTTGCCAGACCATGAGGAGGTATGACCTCTACATCTCTGCCCAGTTATAACTATGGTCCCATCTTAAGAGAGTCATAGTTACTATAGTCTATTCCAGTCATCTTTTCTCCCTCACTCAACCCAGATTCTTCATTATTACCTAGTGTGCCTTAAAATATATGGGTAGGTACAATTCCATGAGCACATACAAGACTAGCATTAAGCTGCAGAAGCAGTACAGTTACACACTAATAGGCAATCACACACTGCATTGGGGAGAACCCAATCACACCTACAAAGCTTTCACTTTGGGCTAGTAGCAATCTACTTTATGGTACTAGAAATAAGTCTGCAGGAAGGGCACACCTTAAAAAGGGGGAAATGTAATGAAGTTGCCATATGTTAGCCCAAGTTCAGACCCAGAGAAATCCCTCTGAAACAGGTCTGAAGTTTTGGTTTGGAGGTTTTCAGGCCTTCGAGGCCTGAGAAAGGGTGGTACACAGCAAAAAGCAATCATTATGTAATCTGACGTGCCTGATGGCCAGGTTTCCAGGGAATATTGTGTTTCTGACAAGTTCGGCAATAAAGCATGAACATGAAATCAACTTGATCCCCTGTAGATGGCAGCAGTACTTCAAATTTCAGTGCCACAGCACTGGATGTGGTAGAAACTGAGCCAGATTCCCATAGTGAAGGTACTATTGACTGTCAAACTCTCTTGGAGTGATGTGTGTTGCTACTCAATCATCAGGTTACTGATGCTTTTTACAGTTCGAAGGGGAAAATTATATTTGCCAAGTAGCAGAAAGATGTTCCTGAGCCTTGGGGAATCCCTCTTGGTTCCCAGAGTAACCAGTTCTTACCCTGCTTTATCTCAAGTACTACAGGTATTATTTCCAAAACAATTACATTCTTCAGACTTGGAACAGCGTTTGACTTTGTTGGCTTGGAGGAACACAGCACAGTAACACCTCAATAGCAAATTCAGTTGTAGCAAGATGTTGAAGATTTTCTTTAAAAAAAAAATAGTCTTTCAGTAGCAGAAAGCTAGACCTAAAGACCACACAAGAGTTAGAATGATCAAAGACCACCAAAATGCCTCTTGATTCATAGCATACAAAAAAGGTTTAAAGTGCTATTATTCAGCTATCAGCCATTTTCTGTGCTCTGTGCACTTTGGCTCTGCATGGATCCTAAGAGGTCTGAATAATGGATGTAAACAAAAAACCCAAGATTAATATTAAACATTAACAATTTTCAACCTAAGCATCCAACTAATAATGGATTGGGGTCTGAGTAATGGAAGAGGTTTGAGTAGAGCCATACTCTTCTCCTCTGCCAGCAGAAGCAAAGGGAGAAGCAGCAGGGCACATGGAAATACCTGGTTTGGACCTTGACAAAAGGGATATCCTGTTCTCATGTTTGCTGAGATGTTCAGAGAGAAGATCAAGTAAAGAAATGTAATCTCCCTACAGAGCTGGCAAACAGTTGCCTAAAAATCCTTCATCTGTCTAAAATGCTACCAGATAATTCTCAGCTCCACCCCTGATAGCTTCCCTCTCCAAGTCTGAAAGCTCTGAACATCTAAGCCTGAGAAAAAGTCTGACTCCTAACATTGCTACTTCCTAGGGGCATGTAGAGACTTCACCTGAACAGCATGGTCCCCAACCATACCCAACATCCTTTTCCCTGTGCCCACCCTGTATATAAACAGAAAAATGCCAGCAAGGAGACAACACCAATTTCTACAGCAGTTCTGGAGAAGGACCAAGAACTCAAGTATGAATTACCTGCAGCATGATGTGAAAAACAGTTCAAATGACCTGAAGTGAGTGGTAGTTATCCATATATACAAGTTTTCCAAGTCCCAGCAGCCTGTTTGTGACACACGTCTTGGAAACAACCATGTCATTCTCCTGAACTTCCATGGGCACCCTTCACAGCTGTCTGTTGCTATTAGCTCTCGTTCAGCTGCTGATAAAGGAGACCCTGTAGAGCAGCACAAGACAGAAGAAATTGGGGTCTCAACTCGGCACCCCTGACAAGATATCCCTACATATCTAGTTGAATATGAAGTACTGTTTCCCTTCCTTTTTCTAACTCTGTTGCCCTACGGTGACATCTTCAGCTTTTACAATTATAGGGGCTCTTCCTTGCTCTTGTCTCTCTCCTTTTTGTCCTTCTATCTTACTAGTAATAATTAATCTGTAGTTTTTATTTCCTACCTTTACCTCTTCATCATATCTGCCATTCCTAACACTAAATTTTACTAAGTTACAAACAATCCAGAAGTATAATGAGCAAACAACCTCATACCACTAAACTCATCCAGATAACCTGGTAATTTTTCATGGTAGTTCCTCTACCTTTAAGGCAAGGATTAGGACCCTATTAACATATTATTTTATATTATTCAAGATTTTGGCTGTAAGTTTTGTTTTCTTCTCTACCTCTGCTACCACTAGTAGTGAGCTATTGTTTTCAGTAGTATTGCTTTGTGCACCTACTTATGTTGTAATCTATCTAGGGTGATGCTAGGGCCTTTTTATTTTAGGTATCAAGTCTTTGTACAGCAAGCGTGATGGCTGATCCTTAGTAGATAGTTGTCTATTTCAACATCATTGTTGGGGTTCATGCCATTTCCCAACTGAAAGACAACACAAAAGCAATAAATAGGAAATCATTTACTATCAGGCTAAATCAAACATGGCCTGTGAAGTCTGAACTTTTGATTGAGGTGTGGATTTCTTTAGGGCAATGCCAAAACTGGAAAGAACAGATTTGTTGGGTTATTCAGAAGACTTGTGTCAGAGGCTGTAGACATTTGCCCACTGCTAAGATCTGTTCAATAAACAAGTAAGTACCTGCTAGGTTAGTTTGGATTTTTTTTTGTTCCATCCCCTGCCCTGTACTATTTATAGTGTTAGTGGGTTCTTTTAAAGACCATGCTTCAATAGTGGGGGAAACTATCCCTGTAAAGCCTTGGGATTTGTCAAGATGAAAGGTGCTATATAAGTTGTTACCAGTTTTGCTGTTTAATGTACTGTGAACTAATCAAAGACAGCAAGGGAAGGATGGCTACTTCTCAGCATAATATAAAATTTGCCTTAGGTGGGAATGCTGTTTACTGAACACTTCATTCACTCATAGGGGAAAACCAAAGATGGCATTTGCTGTTTTCATAACAACCCAGGAGAACACTGACTCTGACAGGCTGCTACCCCCTGATGGCTAAATAGCAAAAGTAGTAATATGAGAAATAACTGCTGAAAATAACTCCAGCCATCACTGAAGCACATGGACTCACTCCTGCTGTAGGTCTGTCTCCCCTGCAGCAAATCCCTCTGTTTCCTCTCCGATAGTGTTAGGTTGCTGCTTGGGCTCTCTTCTAGTATTGACAGTTTTTTTTCCCCTCTCTCCTTTTTTTCAACTGTTCAAACCACAGAACAAAAGGAAGGGAGGAGCTGTCAAAAGCAGTTGTGCCATTCTGCTGCTGAACTACTGGGGAAAGGGGATCTTAATAAAGAAAACTGAAGCTTAGGTGCCTAGAGGTTCTGGGAATCAGATTCAGGAATTTGTTCCCCATCTATTTCCACTTGAAGTCAGTGACAGAGAGAACTGCACTGTAACTACCTAATGTGACCAAGAACAACAATAATCCTGTAAATCTACATGGGGCTAGTAATACAACCCAACAGAAGCCCTCATCAACATCCATGTGCAACAGCTAATTCCAGGCAAACCTGTGTACTGTCCACACTAGTCAGTCTGCAAGTATTGAACCACAAATCCAGGACTTCCTGCAAGTAAAACTGTGTTGTGATCAAGAAACATAATGACAGCTGCCAGAGCTGAAATGTTGTTCCACTAAAGGTAAAACATTTTTCAGCCACCACAAATGGAAAGGAGAGATGGGAAGCTTACTTAGTTTGGGTGGCTCTACATTGCTTTCATTGCAGAAATGAGAGGACTTGGGTATCAAGAGTAATAATAAATTCTCAATGCATCAAAACTGGAGTCATAAGAGGAAACCAAACTAGCTTCCACTGTGAGAGAATGAAAAAACTGGCAGGCATGCCTAGCAGCAATGCAAGATCTGAAGGTATTCTTGGGAAAGCACCTGTCAGTGTGGGCAAGAGTGATTAAACACAGCAAGATCTGAAACAGGATTTTCAGAAACCTCAGCAGTCAATTTTTGAGAACTGGTGTATAAGTGGTTATTTGCAATTATGTAAGTATATTATCCTGGCTGGTACTCACCACACGATAGCTGTGAGTAGCCCTAAAAGGCACTGCACTTGGATAAAGTCAAGAAAAAGCAGAACAGGGCTGTACTTCAGGGCATAGCTTTTTAGATTACATTTTCAGAGTTTTTAAAAGAGCCTCCTTGTGCTCAAATTACAGTTGCATCTCTGGATGACTAGCATGAACTAATGTATTTTGCCACTATATCCTGAAATCTGGGATTTCTTTTTAATAACTATTAAGAATTTTACTTGGTGCAGAGACTGTATGTAGAGTTATATTTTAGCTGATGAGGTAGTCCAGGAACGAAATTTACAGCCAAATAGCCTGCTTTAGTAACAAGAAAGAAAAATACCTTAAGTTGTTTACAGTGCATGTTTCCAAGCCAAAAAACACAGATGAGCTCAAGAGAGGCTATCTGGTACGCTACTAAGAACTGCAAACATCATAGAAAACTATGCATCTGGGGGACAGTTAAACCTTCTGAAGGGGTAAATGGCTTCTCACCAAATACAGAGTTTAAATTCCCATTGCTGGACTGTTGGCCTGATCCCCACTTGAATTTTGTCAGAGTTGATGGGCTTGAGGTTTTAGAATGAATCCATGTTCATCAAAACAGAAGCAGCTTAAAATTTGAATCCAAGTGCTTTCCAGGTGTGATAATGGTCAAAGCTGGCAATCTGATGGAGACCCAACTTGTGTCTTTGAAGCTGTTATCTGCCAAATCTGAGGCAGCAAGGTTTGTCAGAACCACATAGTCAAACTGCTATTCTCATCCAGTACTAAGTACTCATTTTCCACACCTTCCTCACATGGCACTGCTAGGATTCCCAAATACTTCATTCTAAAAGAAACAACATACATGTTGTACCATCTTCTCTGGAGAGGAAAAAAACGAGGGCATGTAGGAAAAAAAGTGAACAGATTGGGAAATAATTTAAGTGAGTGGCTGAGAAGAAATTATTTCTGAAAAAAAGCGCTTAGTATCAAGCTTGCCTGAAAATTATTTAAGATAAATCTGTTGGTAGTCATAGGCAGGGTGCAGTATGTCTGACAGAAATAAACTGTAAAGCTGAACTTTAAAGACCTAACAGCTTTTGCTTACTACTGAACGGCCCCTCCGACTAACTTGCCTACTAATTTTTCATACTTAGCTTACAACTGAACATGATCCTCAGAGAAACTAGCACTCAGCAATGTTTCATGAGTCTGCAGCAGAAGATTCCCCTCCAACTTATTCCCCAATAGCTTTCCTAGGTCTGCTTCAGCTTGTTTATATCCCGCTAGAACATATTGAACTACAAGTATTTCTTTCCATTCTGGTACCTTAGGCTCAGTTACACTCTGAAATGGAAATTGTGCCCAATAAAAAATACAAATATAAATCACTTCAAGTTCAGTTCAAGTTTGTGGTCAATATAACAGTATGTGAGAAAACAGCTAGCCCAGAGAAGGTAATAAGCCCTTGTTTTGTCACCTGGAGCACCACAACTGTAGCAGAGGCTAATGAGAGGCCTAAGATGAGATAGTACTCCCAATATGCAGCACTAATTCCAATAGCTGCTCTTTCCACCCAAACCAGTTATATACATAATGAAATCTTCTATTAAAATAAATGAACAATGAGATCCCACTCTCCTGCTTTCTTTTTATACTTCTTCTAAATCCAACTTTAACCTTGCAATGACAAATTAAATCCTATATAATGCTCTATGCACAGACCTGCTACACAGCCTTCAAACTGGTATTTGTTTCCCTACCACACCACTTGATTCAGTGCAGGCTAAACCTATTTTTATTTCCAGTCCTTTGGCACTTGTTAAGGAGGAAGACAAACTCTGTCCCCTGACACTGCCCAGATACACTAGACACATCCCTGACCTTGTTC
The DNA here is from genome assembly GCF_000699245.1 of Pterocles gutturalis. Lineage (NCBI taxonomy): Eukaryota > Metazoa > Chordata > Aves > Pterocliformes > Pteroclidae > Pterocles > Pterocles gutturalis. The sequence continues at coordinate 21,029 of NW_010097973.1, forward strand.
TATTTCTTCCCAAATCACTCTTTCTACAGGATTCTTCCTTCAAGTCCTTCCACTGAAGAAACACCTGAAAGAAACCACTTCTAGGAATAGTTCTCCATATTTTTAGTTATTCCTCATCTCCTTTCAGCTTCTTACATACATACTTACATTATCTGATGTGTTTTATTGTACCCACATGGCAAGTTGTTAATTTACACAGATTATTTTCTTTGCCATTAACAGGATAACCCAACTGGTTGTGAAATTTAAAGATCACATTTGAAACATAGCTTTTCTTTGGTTTTTGGGTGGGTTTTTTTTTTTTTTCATTTTTTTAGTTCTACTTTGAGTATTAACCTTGTCTGTTAAAACCTGTGAAGGGTAATGTATGGCCAAAACCACTGATAAAATAGTCAGTTCCTTCAGTCTAGCCCCAACACAGGGCTCTGAACTTCGCTGTCACTGAGACCTTTCTTCCCTCCATCAGTTTCTGGAGCATCTCACTTACAAAAGCTTCCTGGGTCTCTTCTGAGATCCTGATTGAGTATATGAGTTGAGTCCCATCTTATTTCACTCATTCCTCTGAGATCAGAGCCACATGCTATTGGTCTGCCTGCCTGTGAACTAGGCAGAGTTTTGCATCCTAGTGCAGGTGTTAGAGAAGTACACACAAATATACAGGCAATAAACACATAGCAGCTCCTAGTTATTGCAGCTTCTGTGCTCCTCAGTGGTAAGTTGTCATTGTTCATCCCTCTTCAAAAAAAATCTTCCAGAGCAAGTTGACTCCAAGCAACAAGAATGCTGCAGAGACCATGAACATCAAGAAGCATTTGCTGAAGCTTCCTCCCCATGCTGAGGGCTTGTCTACAAGTGGAAATTTACTACACTTGGACATTCTAAAATGGCTCCTGGTAAATCTAGGCTGATACCAGAACAGTTATTCCCTAATGCCTGCTCTGATTACTTTAAGTACAAACCATAGCAGTAGCTCAGCCAGAAGCAGCAGCAAAAGTGCTGGAATAAACAGGGTGCTGACAGCGGCTGGTGTTTCACACAGGAGGTCAGAACCCTGCTTTGTGCTGGATTGCTTTAAGTGTTAGTTGCTGCCTGGAGCACCATTTACAGTAGCGTTGCCTTCTCTGAGGTGAACTGCTGTTGGCAAGAAGGAAAATTCTAGTTGAAAAAATATCATTAGACACAGCTAAAGAAAAGCTGTTTAAGGAAATCACAGTAGTACTTTAACTTCTAGAGAAACACCATTACTTGGAAGTGGTTTGTACAGATTAGTAAGTATTTAAATTCAGTTACGTAACCTCAACTATTGTTTCAAGGGCAAAGATAACCTTTAAATGTAGTTTATCTACATATATTTTCAAACCAATATATTTACTTTATGTAAGTGGCACTGCGAACAGCATCTTACTCATCTGTTTTGCTCCTTTTCTAGCTTGATGTCTCTCTAAGTCCAGGTGCCTTCTCAGCAGTGCAGGGCTGCTAACCTGAAGGCAAAAATTATGTCCCTGAAGTCCTGCCACTGAGCCTTCCCATCTCCCTGAGCTCTAGACTCAAGTGATGGTAGCTCATCTGGGGCCCTCAAGCAGCCAGCGGCTGCCAATGGACCAGGTTATCACACGCAACATTTCAGAATTTGTTCTCTTGGGAGATGAGCACTGAGAATCTCATAACCTTCTCCATGCACAGGTGGGCTTGCCCTGCAACTGGACTCCTCTGCCTCTTGATGCCCAACTTAGGTTTGGCCCCTACACTGAATGGCAACTCTGCTTTCCCTCAATGATTACCAGCCCCAGTGCTGAATGCTGCAGGGGATGGATACTTCAAAAGGCTTACTGCAACAAATCAGTCTTGAAGAGATAAGGTTTGAAAGTATTTAGTTACAAAGCCTCCTCCTTTAAAGAAACATATCTTAGAGGATAGAAGCTAAAGAAAGTTGTGCTTCTACAGAAACAAAAGCTGAAAGGTCATACCTGAAAGCTGGGAATAGGAAACAGAGGACTTTGAGGCCCATGAGGCAGTTTGGAGGATTCATACGAGTGTCTCATGAGGGACAATACCACACTGCATTTGGATATCGGTTGTGACATTACAACGGGCTTTCTTACTAGGAGAGTTACCCAAGCCACAGATGTTTAATGATTGCAACAGTGAGTTCACAGGAGTCCATAATACACAAGGACATGGAGATTTTGTTTCCTGCTTTACTAGTAGTAATTTGTAATAAAGAAATTCAAGTGTATGCTTATGATTTACTTACAGGTATGCATACATTATTTTGATGTGTTACTGGTGCAACACAAACTACTCCCAGAAGTGGGGCTAACTGATGATAGGAAAGTTTCTCTTCATGTATTATCTGCATCACAGAGTCAGCCAGGCACCCTTGATCAGGGTCTGCTCTGTCCAGATCTTGCACAGAAAAGCTTGTGCAGAGGAGCTCAGCTGGGGTAGATGGCGAGTTATTTTTAAGCCTTTGGTGTGGATATATATATAAGTGGATGCAGGACACCAGTTCCTGAAGCAGTTGTTACTGGCTGCTGCTTTCTTGGAAGGTCCATTTATTATCACAGTTTCTTTGTGATATTTATGTTTCCACTGTGACTTGGTCAACTTTATGGCTGCTCCACAACCAGTAAAAGCCATATGGGGCAGAAGAAACTGATCATGCTACGTTGTACATCTGTACATGCAACTTCCTAACAAAGGCTTCTTGCCCAAGCCCTTGGCTACTGGGAAGTAACTGGAGTCTTAAACTTCCAGTTATGAAAGGTCAGTCTCTGCCCAGAAGAAGTTTGGTGCTGATAGTATGACGCTTATACCTTGTACTGTCACATGTTATATGAATGCATTGACTTCCTTTCAGTTTCAGAGCATCAAGAAATTTTAATACAAGAGTATGGTTTAAAACCATGCAGGCCTCCTGGCAGAGGAAGACAGTCTGTCCACAAACAACTAGCCAAAGCAAACACATCCCTGCACAAAGTGAACCAATGTAGTCACTGCCACTGAATGATCTGTTCTTCTGGCAGTGGAGATTCAGACTCCTACTTAGTCTCAGTAGAGGAAGAGATGTATCCATTTTCTTACTACTTTTAAGGATGCCTGGAGAACAATCAATACAGGCTAATTGCTGTCCTACAGATCTCTTGACAATTTGATTACAGTGGAAGTGTGAGAAGCATCTATGGGCAACTTCTGTTAATATTCTGTCACTCAAAATTGTCTGAGGTATAATCTGATAGTTACACAATACCTTATTCCTTCTGATTTCATGAGAGATACTTCCAATTTGAATTAATCCATCATCATGCAGGTTTGCACTGACATTTCAGGTCTCTAGCCCATTTACTCTTCCCCTTACTGATCAGCCAAAATTTTGACATTTTCTGCTAGAACTCCTACAGGGCAGAGTGGGAAGTTACCTTGCAGTAGTAATAGCACTGCAGAATGCTAGAAGTGGAGAATGTCCACTGTGTTGTTCTTTGTACCACAGCTGATACGGGTTCACTGAAACAGATTATGGCCCTGGTACAGCCCTGCTTCCAGTCTTACAGTTCAGGGGCCAAGGAGACAGGAGACCAAGGCTAATAACACAAGAGAACAAAATGGGAAAAGAACATCACTTTCCCAGCCTACGCTCAAGTCTCAGAGTAAATAAGAAACAAGCTATTTCGTACCAGAGGACACCTGACTGAGAAAAGCCACCCTAGATACAGGGATGCCTGGAAGAGGCAAAGTTCCTAGAGCTATTGTCCTGCAGAGAGCTCATGTTCTCTGGCCAACATCCTCAGAATCTGTGGAGCTCTTCTGTCCCCAGGATTTCCTCCCAGTACAAAGCATCATCTGTATCATAAAAAACCAGGGAAGAGCAAGCCCTAATTAATTACTAAGTTTTGCACCCAAATTTGTGAAGGATTAGTCCCAACCATCATTTTTGCAATTTTTCTCTAGTTTTATGTTTTAGGTGACTCAAACTCCTCTTTACTTGAAGGGATGTTCTATTTTAACCAATTAAACCATTAGGACACTTGCCTACAGAAGAAACTCAGGTTGTCCTATTTTTAACACCTTCCACTGTTCAGAAATATTGAACAAATTCCAGAACATTAAGACTTTCTAATAAATGCAGAATTTTGTTTTAACTTCTCACATTTCTGAAGACAGTTTAAGCAAATTCAAGACCAGACCTGTGTACTTATACAAAGCAGTAAAAAATTTAGAAAAAAAATCAGTATTCCTCAATTTGGATATTAAATGCCATAGACCGAGTGTTTCTCATTTTTACACTGTACTGCAAAGTCTCTAACACAGATCAATGCCACAGAATTATCCTAGACATGTAATGCTCAAGTTTCCACAGGTGAGCAGGGAGCTTTTCTAGAGTCAGATAAAGAATGTGTAGAAGTACAAGTAGCCTATAGGTTGCTCAAGCTTTCAAGTACCTCCTGATGAAGGGCTCTGGCATCTCCTTTGCCCTTTAATTACAGAGGTATAGAAATAGCTTTTTTTTTTGCAACTTAGAACCTTGATTTTTTTGTTAATGCCTGACCTGTTCTCAGCTGCTGACCTCTCTGGCAGTACAAATTTGACCTTGATTAGGTCCAACTGTGCTTGCCCAGATTTGTATTGTTTGATGGCTTTGATATTCTTAGAGCACTACGTCACCTGGCCTGACATACACTTGCTGGAATGTCAAATCTAAATCAGAATGAGGAGTTGGAAAGGCTTAGCTTCAGTGAACCAAGACTGTAATCATAACTTACTTGGGTTGCAGCTGAAGCTGCCTTAGCCTGCCTTTAACTGCTTGCAGCTTTATTTTCCACATTGCAAGAGTGTACTGGGTTTGTGTGGCCAGGTTTTGGTAGCAGGGGGCTACAGGGGTGGCTTCTGTGAGAAGCTGCTGGAATTCTCTCCCATGCCCAACAGACCCAGTGCCAGCTGGCTCCAAGATGGACCCACCGCTTGCCAAGGCCAAGCCCACCAGCAAGGGTGGTAGTGCCTCTGGGATAACATACTTAAGGAGGGGAAAATAAACTGCTGTGGAACAGCAGCTAGAAGAGAGGGGTGAGAATATGTGAGAGAAACAACTCTGCAGACACCAAGGTCAGTGAAGAATGAAGGAGATAAGGTGCTCCAGGCACCAGAGCAGAGGTTCCATGCAGTCCATGGTGCAGACTCTGCTGAGGCAGCTGTGCCCCTGCAGCCATGGAGAGTAATGGGGGAGCAGAGATACACTTGGAGCCCAGGGAGGACCCCACACTGAAGCAGGTGGAGAGAGGAGCCCACACCAAAGCAGGTTTGCTGGCAGGACTTGTGACCCCACTGGGGACTCACACTGGAGAAGTCTGTGCCTGAAGGACTGCACCCCATGGAAGGGACCCACGCTGGAGCAGAAGATTACAAGGAGGAAGGAGCAGCAGAAATGCGCTATGACAGCTACCATTCCCCATCCCCTTGTGCCACTCAGGGAGGAGGAGGTAGAGAAAATCAGGAGTGAAATTGAGCCCAGGAAGAAGAGAGGGGTGGGGGAAGGTATTTTAAGATTTAGGGGGGTTTTTTGAGGTATTTCTCATTAGTTTTATTTCTCATTACCCTATTCTGATTTGATTGGTAATAAGTTAAATCCATTTCCCTAAGTCAAGTCTGTTTTGCCCATGATGGTAATTGGCAAGTAATCTCCCTGTCCTTGTCTCAACCCATGAGCCTTTCATTAGATTTTTCTCCCCTGTCCAGTTGGGGAGGGGGAGTGATAGAGAGGCTTGGTGGGCACCTCACATCCAGCCAAGGTCAACCCACCACATCACTTCTGATGTGTCAAAGCCACATGTATATTTTCTTCCTAGCCTGGTCCAACTGAAGTGATCCAATGTTAAACACTTATGCTAGCCCAGATCATTTTGGCTGAGGTGGGTTAGGGAAGCAACAGTACAGGCAGATATCAAAGGATAGTCAGGACAGAAAAAAAAAAATACACACAAGTGCAATATTTATGTTTGAGACCTAATGAGGTGTTATTTAGAAAAGGGACTGCTGAAACAGTAAGGAAAAAAGCCCCAGAAAGAACCAAATGATTTTGCAGGGCCCAAGTTGAGTTGCACGATAATGGAGCAAGACTTAATGACTATTAATTTAAATCTACTTTTATTTTAAAGGTGAATCGATTAGTTGCATCTTAGTTATGAGTCTAAAGGAGAAAATAAAATCACTGTTATAAAGGTTACAGAAGACAAAATTGTGACCTAGCAAATTATAGGGACACAGGAATTCTACAGTTTTCTCAATCTCCAAGTAAATAGCATCCTCTTGTACTTAAATACAGTTATACAGGAGACAGCACAAAAAAGGCAGGACATGCTACTAGAATGAGGGGAGCCATGTTGGGAAACTAACTCTGAATGAACTCTGGTTGTATGGCACAGCCTGAAGGAGGCCAAAAGTAACCATGGACCACCCAACATAATTATGATGTTATTACCACAAAACAGGCAGAAGAAAACAAAAACATAAAAGATGGTTAGTGGTTAGGATAAGAGGTCTCTTCCATCTATCAGACAAAGCTGTAACAAAGACAACAGTTAGAGCCAACACACCAGATTCTTCTCCATCTGAATTCTTTAAATCAAGAAAAGATCTTTTCACAGAAAGTATGCCAAGTTCTGGTAAAAATTACAGGTTTTTCAGAGGAACTGATTAATAAAATTCAACAGACCACAGCAGACGAAGTATGACAAGATTATTGCAAGGCTCCCATCTAAAAAGCTACATCAAAGGGCTGGGGTTTTTTTGTTTGGGGCAGGGGAAGCTTTAACTGCAGAGCCACAGACCATCCCTATTTGTATAAAAAACCCAAACCACTAAGTGATGTAGCCCTGTGGCCCTGCTTTACATGACACATGCATATCAGATAAACCAGTTATAGACACTTGTTTCCAAAACAGAACCACGTATATTGATTTAACTGGCATTTACACTCCCCTTAAAGAAATTAGACAAGCAAGACAAGACCCACCTTCATTGCAGTTGGGTAACTAACAGAGACCACCAAAGCAATGCATTCAAAACACTATAAAACACACATTTTATCATTGGAGTGCATTTTCTCAGAATCACCACAGAAAGTGTTTTTATTAATCCTAGCAAGTAGATAGCAAACAGTATTAAACAAGTCACTGTGCTCTCTCCTATGTAACTTCCTTCCCTTCCTCAGTGTATCATCTAAACACCCATTTTCACACTTCATGCACTATTTCTCCTTTTGCAATCACCACAGGTATTAGCACAAACTAGGCCCTCTTCAGCAAGGGGCAAAGACACAGACTGATACAAAACTGGTATCTCTCCTTCCCAGCAGCAGCCCAAGCCTATTTTGACATGAGAATCCACTGCCATGGAACAACAGCAGGGCAAAGCCAGAACAAGAGCAGCAACAAAGCAAGGATACACCATCCCTTCCCCAAACACCCCATGCCCCCTCCCCAAATAGGGGTACAGTCCCCCAATACCTGAGCAAGAAGAGACAGAGCAACCACAGCCAGCAATCATACCTGCAGAAACAAGGCAGGTCCAAAGACAAGACAACATCAAGAAACCACAGCACACAAACACTACAGCTCCAGCAAAACTTGACTCCCAGGAATGGGTTGAAATACAGCTCCAGGGCCAATGGGTGGATGGTCCATGGGCAGAGGCCCCATGTGAGGCTGATTGGGGTAATTAATGGCTACTGACCTGCTGAAGCCCTGACAAAGCCCTCCCCACAGTCCTCCTGTGGTTTCTGTGGGGAGGAAAGAGTACGTATAGGTCTGAAAGGAGGTGATGTGGTGTGTTCACACTTCAGTGCTGCTTAGGCACAACTAAATTTTTGTGGTATCCCTATATAAATATGCTCTTGGATGTTATTGGTGCGCTGAACCTCACAAGTGAGAAAAAATAAGAAATCAATGCCACATTTGAAAGACAAAAATATTTAGACAACTCTTCTCTTCTACTGACTGTGATCTTCACATGTCTGTCTCCCTGGTCTAGGCTATAATCTGCCACAGACACAGAAAATACTAAGCCCAGGGAAAAAAAGGTTGTCTGAAGATAGGCAGCTAGCCCTGAGATGTGAAAGGAGAGTTGCTAGCTGCCTGTATGTTGTCAGGTTCTCCAGATCTTTCAGAAGCTGTCCAACTCTACAAGAGCATGTGTAGGTGCTTGTGCAGCATCCAGTGCACAACTGTTGGATGGTAAAATGTTTGATGGAGTTTGAAAAAAATCAGAGATTTATCAATGACCCGTTTTACCTGTTTAGTCTTAACTTACTTGGAAATGGAATTGCAGTCCTCTGTGGTGTACTGTGTTGTCTTTTCTGGTTGAGACTTAATTGATCAAGCGCTTTTCTGGGCTGAAATACTGATGCTCTGACAACTTGACTTGAAACATACCTCATGTGCCTTGGTAACCTCGAGGGAATCTACTGCAGCTTGTAACTAATCTTTGTTTGCTGCTGTGAACAGCACTGTGAATACCAGCTGACCCTCTTTTTCTGCCTTAGCGATAAATCATATCATTATATAATAATGTATAATTTATATTTATTCAAATACCTCTGATAATATATGTGGATAACAACTATATGGATCAATAACACTATTCTGTATAATAGTCTATAGATGCAATACTGATAATCTCTATAGAGATCTATTTTATTTTTTTTATATTTTGTGTTCAGATAGATAGACAAAGATCTCTATAGCAAGAGAGATATAGACACAAAAAAATGTAATAAATTCTGTTTGGAAGTTTCTTCAGAGAAGTGATTGTCAGCTTGAAGTGAGATTGCTACAGAAAATATCCTGTATACAAGAATTTCTACTCCTTATCTGCATGAGTCCTCTATTGGCTGCATCTACGAAAAGACTTAGAAATTACTTGGTTTTATCTTCACTGAAACCATTTACATCACTGAGCTCATCCTTTATCATTCAGATAATCTACTAAATCTTCCTTTTGTAAGACCTGTATGCTGAGTAGGAAAGTCAGGAATCTGATGGACAATGGGTACCTAGCAGCTGATGCCCCTTTAGTCCTTCAAATTCTGGTAAAGTTCCTGTACTACCAAGTGTCTGAAGAGGAATGACATATCACACTACTCTGGCAATTCTACCTTGGGCAATTGCAATCATGTGTCTTGTGCCATTTAAAATCATCTAGAACCCTTTGCAAAGGCTGATAGGAAATTTTACAGTCTTAATGGCTTATTTATTTTCCCAAGTCAGATGACTCAAGCTAGATTTGAACCCACCTTGTGCTTGTGAGGCATTATGTCTAATAATCTAGCTGGGGGCATAATATTAACTACAAGACAACTTTGAGCCAGTCATGAAACACCACAGAGGATGTTGAAAGACTTCATGTAAAGCCTGACACATCACAGGATCACAGGATCACAGGATCACAGAATGTTAGAGATTGGAAGGGACCTCGAAAGATCATCTAGTCCAATCCCCCTGCCGGAGCAGGAACACCTAGATCAGATCACACATATCAAGAAAGGAGAGTCTGCCTCGGGAGCCGAAGGGAGAAATGTCTTGTTTAAGGTTAAAGAGTTTGAGAGCAGGCTTATCAGAAACCTTTTGAAATTTGACTGTATAAAGGCTCACAGCTATGGCTCCATCTTGGGAGGAAACTGTGAGATCTGAACCTGCCTCCTCCAGCATCTTGCTTGCGAAAGAGGTAACAAGATTGCAAGAAACTGACTAAGCCTTATTAAGACTGTCAAGAGAGACTGATGAGCAAGGCAGACTTCTGTTTCTTGGGCACAGCAAGAAATGTCTTATTCTGCTAAGTCACTGACCTGATTTCAGGTGTTGATTGCTAGAAAGTGAATTGGCTTTTGACAGCTTCCCTTCATCTGAGCAAGCGATGGCTTGGGTTGCACTGAGGTGAAGGCTGCTTACTAATTGCCTGCTCACACCGCTGTCTGAGAAACCTGCGCTGGCTTTGCATCAGCAGTGAAAGCATCAGGCGGAATAGCAACTTCTTGGCTCTGTCTTTGAAGGGAGTTATATATATGTGACAGAATCTTGAAATGCTGTTTTTCTAACTTCATAGGCAGGTGAGGATTCGTGGTAAGATTTTTCCTAATAAAAGAAGAAATATACAAGGAGGGATGTAAGACAGGCTTGCATGGACAGTAAGTTCCTGTTTGTCATTAATGTTTTTATAGCAATAGCTCAAAGAAACCTCAGTCAAGAGAAGAAAACCCTCCTTTCAGATGTGCAGGCTTGCCCCTAGAATTAATGATCAGAATTAGAGATGTCAAGTGGTTGAATGGCTCGTAGGCTGGATGTTGTGTACTCAGGAAGTTTAAATAGCCCACATAGCATATTCAGAACTTCATTTAAAATAAAACTTCTCTTTTCAGTCAGGGAAAAGATAATATTTTAGATAAACACACTGCAAAGTAGCACAGTGTTCCCTTCCCAAAGCTGCAAACTGGATCAAATAGGAACTGAAAATCTCTTATCCCTTATTTAGATAATTGAGTTATAGCTGTAGGTATCTATATCCATCTACCCACATGTATGACTCTTCAATATAGATTGAAAGAACCACATCAAAATAACTTCATGGTTTCAAAGTTCAGATCTCAAATCTTAGGATATTTGAGAAGTCAAGCTGTATATGCAAGTCCGATTTAGTATTGGTGCATATGCATTATGATATAGATGTGCAAGTGCACAGTTACCTGACTTCATGGGAACACTCGCCTCGTCTGACCCTAAAACAGATTTGTTTTTCTGTTGAATGATGCTGAGTAACATCATGCTTAAGGAAAAATACTGTTAAAAAATGTTATTAGTTTGGGTAGAGTAGGTCTATTCTTGCTTCTCCCTGATTCTGAGTGCGATGGGAGAACATAGCTATTTTCTAGTGCAAATTGCATCTTCCCTAACTAATACCAGGTAAAATAACCATTACCCTCTGGTTTAAAAACCTACTCTGAGAGAGAAATTCAGAAGAGATCCCTAACAAGAACCAATTAATTAAGTACCTCTGATAAGCTTCAGTAACATCCTAAGAGTTATAAAGGCCTCCTATCCCATGGGAAAGGAGACAGAGAAGAATCCTTTAGCCAAGCATAAATCTAATTTTAAATGAGATTATAAAAATGCTGACTAGCTGACCCAATTTTACTTCTGCATATAATACCGTATGTGGTTCCGTGCTTTCCAAATTGTAAAACTCCTATTGATGACAGCAAGAGCAGTAATTTTATTTATAAAGCAACAAAACTATTTTCTCTACCACTGTTGCAAAAGAACTCCCCAGGATAGTATGATTGTAATTAAAATAATAATAGACCTTCCGACAATTTAATTCAAGCAACTCACTCTTGCCAAAAAAGAGAGGAAGGTAAGAAGTGTGGGGAATAAACACTTCAGGGGTAGGTAAAATGTTCCACAATTTAATCAGTCAGGTCTGCACATGGAAAACATAGCTTCTGATGTGTGCTCTGTGGGAACTGGGAGGGGAGGCCAGAGAGGAGAAGTTTTTAAATTGCCAGATGAAGCTGCAACCTGAGTGCATCTCTTCAGCACTGTTTTTGTGGCCTCTGGTAAACTAAAATCCTGCGTGATACTTAGGGAAAATCAACGTCCCATTCACTCATTTACCTTTTTTCATGTTTCATACTCAAACTATGGCTTTTTTTTTTTTTTGCACTTTTAAAAAAGCTTAGAAATTTACATCTTTGTGATAATGTAATTTATACTTTTTTAGATTAGGGTTTTACCTATTATACTTCTTTCCTGCTTTTCCCATGCTTTTATCGTATTTATTCCGCAAGTATTACCTATGCCCCTTATCTGCCTCTCATCCCTTGCTTCCTTTTGTAAGTGAAGACACACTCAGTATATTTTACCTTGATGATCATCTCTAATTTCCTCACTTCATCTTCTTCACTTTGCGCTAGAATTATTGGATGGATAAGAACCTGGCTGTAGAATTATGTCATTTAATTAATAAAGAAGGATAAAAAGTTCCCAATGTGATTGGAAAAGACAGGGAAAGACAGGAAAAGTAAAAATGAAAGTCTTGTATGAAGCAGTATAGCACTAGTGAGACATGATTATCACAAGTGGTGACATGCCCTCTCGTGGTCATACTGCTAGAATAGCAATCACTTACTTTAAGGGCAGGCTACTGTTCAACTAGTCCTTTGGCATTTTCGTTTTGTAAGACTGGTTTTAAAGCACATGTTAGAGCCCTAAAGTGTGAGTTTTCTGGGCAAAACCGTGCCGCAAGGAGAGAAATATCACTTAGGAAAAAGATCCAATCACATGTTGAACTGTCTGCCCAGTTTTGGGGAATAGTTTTTGTGTTGGTATCCTGGAAATAGAGATAAACATTCTCTATTCAGATATAAAAAGGACTTAATCAGATGGTTTGTGTATATTGTGTACTTTCTACAGACTCCCAAAGTTATATATTGAATCCTAAGGCTAACTTAGCAAGCTTGGATACTAAGACATAATGACAAGACTTAATTTCTTTCCACATGTTAGATGCCATTTCTGATCTGTAGTAGAATATAGATCAGAAATGCAGATTTAGATACATAAAAGAATAAAGTTTTATTTGCTACTTAAAATCCATTAAAGTGATTACTATCTCCAAATAAATTTATATTAAATTATTCAAAATTATTGCAGGCTGGAGAACTCCTAGCCACTGTTGGAGGTGAGGACCTCGCTGTCCAAAATCATGGTCCAAATCCTGGTGAGATGCCAAAACAGCTGCCTGAACTAGGTCCTCCCCCCTCAGAACCCAGTGGAGCCCCGAGCCAGCCTGGGAACCGATCTAGAACCAAAAAGTGAGACAGAATATGATCTAGAACCATAAAGTGGTCTATAACATGGTCTAGAACCCTGAAGCTATCTAGAAGGTGATCTAGACCCAACAGGTGAGCTAGAGCATGGTCTAGAACCACAAAGCGAGCTAGAATGCAGTCTAGAACCATAAAGCGAGATAGAATGTGGTCTAGAACCACCTCCCTGCCTGCACCAACTGCACCAACACCACCCCATCTCTACAAACAACTGACTGTAAAGGACTCACTGCCTGTCAGAGGCCCTGAGAAGGGAAGCCCTTGTCATGTCTCAAACATCTTGCTTGGAAAAAGGCAATAGGCAATCATCCTATTCCTTGCTGAGAAGAAGAAGCCAAGAACCCACCAAAGGCTTTACTAACCAAGGACAAACAAATAAAAAACTTAACAAGGCCCTTGTCCCCAGCTTCAATGTGCCAAAAAGAAACTTCAGCCAAAGTTCAGCCAATACAGTGTCTGCACCACCAAGGACCCCACTGGTTAAAAGCTTTAATGCTACCTTTCCCCCTCTTATCTTAGTAAGAGACACCCCTCCCTTCTTCCTATGCTCACTGGAGAAAGTTACCCAGAGACCTGAGAACTTTTCTCTAGGAAAGGTGAATCAACAAAGACAAGCCATGCGCCCAGCACCTCTGGACTCCCGACAGGCTGGCAGGCTCCTCAAGGACAGACTCATCCCAGGATCCAAAGGCCAGAGAAAAAATCCTTTCTGACGTTTGCAGGTAGGCTAATGCTCTGCTTTGCATTTTCCAGGAGTTATTGCCTACAGCAACAGCCAGGCAGCTTTCTCTCTCTGGCACATACAGGAACACCTGAGAAGTTTTATGCCAGTTCCTTTGGGGGCTTGGTCAGAAGATTTCTTTATTAGGATAAGTCATCGCTCCTTTTAATACTGAGAAGGGATTGCAAGTTTTAGAAGTGCTTGCAGGTTTTTAGTATTGTTGGGAGTTGTGTTATCCTTGCGTCATTATCACATTGGTGTAAGTTCTGGTGTTGTCGGTGGATGGTGGTGGTATTGTTATGAGTTGTCTTTACCAAGTCATTTGGTTTTTGTAATTGTTACATTTTACATTTTACATCCCACATTTCCTTTTTTCCCT
>NW_010097974.1:0-1230 GCF_000699245.1 Pterocles gutturalis
TAAATTATATTTAGGAAGGATATGTAGTCACAAGTCAAGGATCCTCATTTTTTCTTTTTTGTAAAACCTTGCAGGCCACATGCTGCTTATTCTATTCTGTGTCAGATACAGAGTAAAGCAGCAGAGGAAAGTGGACTGATGCTCCTGATGCAGAATCCTTTCCAGAGGGCCAGGCATTGACTGCTACCGAGGGTAAGGCAGCTCTTTAGTCTGTGTCAGCCTGGAAACAGGAAAACCAGTCACGTCTCTGCTCTAAACACTGTTCTTCTCTCTTCCCAAGGGATGGTTAGTTCTCTGTAAAAGGGAGGGAAATTCACCTTATAGGCTTTGATGGTAACTATTCAGCCCACAGGGCAAGCATAAAAGCGGTTAAATGATGGAAAACAGAGGAGCATGGCTTTTCCAAAAAAAAAAAAAAAAAAAAGGAAGGAAATTGAGAGAAATCCATTTAAGTCAACTAGTTAAATGCATTTCAAGCAGTCCTTGCAAGGATGATTAACAATCATCCAATCATCCTTTAGGTTAAAAATTCTATGAACTTTCACTTGTTATAGGCAGCATTTATTTGTCAGACTATAGCTGACAAAGCAGCTAGTACCATTTTAGAGTTTTGTTTCCCTTCTTTTCATAACTCGAATAATTCATCTTTATTGAGTTGTTCACTGCTTGTTTTTCCTGTCTCTTCCTACTTTCCGTCCTGAAAGAATGCTGAGTAATATGTTTCCCACCTTCACTTCCTACAATGATCTGTTTTAACTGCTACAGGCATGTGTGGGAATTCTGCTACTATAAAAATGCCAAATATAAGGCAGAAGGAAATAGTGTGAATGGATAGTGTGAAAATGCTTTCTTATCTGAAAATGAAATGAAGAAATGCAGGAAACAAAAGGATATGTTTTACAGTGAGACAGATAGGGCTTTTGATGAATGGGACGGGCAGATTTGACAAACAAGTGAAAGCTGGAGCAAATGAATCCTGCTGCTCCACAAAGGATTTTGATGGCCACAGAAGTACTGTCTCCTGTATCTTTTCCTCCCTGGGTGTTGTGGTTTAACTCCAGCCAGCAATAAGCACCACACAGCCGCTCAATCACTCCCCCTGCCTTGGTGGGACAGGGGGAGAATTGGAAGGGTAAAAATGAGAAAGAAACTCATGGGTTGAGATTAAAGCAGTTTAATAATAATAATAATTTTTTAAAAAGTAAGGAAAGGGTGAAGGAGATGGGGGGG
>NW_010097974.1:1259-2844 GCF_000699245.1 Pterocles gutturalis
ATCCAAAGAGACAGGAAAGTAACACGCAAAAAAGACAAGTGTTGAAAATGAGAACAGTTACTCGCCACCAACTGACTGATGCCCAGCCAGTCCTGAAGCAGAAGCTCCCTTGCCAACCTCTCCAGTTTTATTGCTGAACATGACAGCATATGGTCTGGGGTCAGCTGTACCGAGTCTCCTCCCAACTTCTTGTGCACCTGCAAACTGCTCATTGGCAGTCACATAGCCCAGTACTATCTATTGCAAATAGAATTGATTCTGTCCCTGCCAAAACCAGTACACTGGAGTACTTAATACAATTCAGAAAAAATACCTTCAAGATCTCTACTGTTATGGAATTTAGAAAAATGCAGTTTATGAGTTTAAAATTTATTAGGATACATATACATAACTCTATAAACACTTGAAAAGAAATTGCATTCCACTTACAGTGGTGATTTTTTTTTGGAAGATGAGATGCAGTTCTGACTTGAGTAGTTGTGATGGAGAAAGTGGATGATGTCGCTCTGAGACTAAAGTATCGTCACAGGACATGAGAGGGACTGGACTTTACAGTAAATCTTACTGGGAATTTACAACCCTTTTGCTGTCTCTGGCAAATCCATGACTAATCTCTGTGTAATCTTCTCATATTGACATCACTTCACAGAGGAAAACACTGCAGTGCAACCACTGACTTGGTCACAGGAAAATCTTTGCAAATATTTTGTTACATAATACAATGTTTAAAAGTCAAGCTGGACCAAATTCCCAAAGCACAGTAAGGTCCGATATAAGACTTCTTTTATTTTGACTTTCAGGCTTGTTTATTCAAAAAATTATTTTAGATATAATTTATTTGTTTTTATTATTTTCTGCTATAACATTCCTACTGATTTTTCCACACAATGCTTACCACACTGCTTTTTTTTTTTTTTTTTTCCTCTGTTGAGTCCTTTTTACTCACAAGCTTTATTTTACCTATGTACTTACTTTTGGATACGCAGCAAAATCTACAGACAGGCATGGCAGAATAGTCTACAACACTTCTGTCACTCCAATACTGTCTTTACATGCAGAAGAATATTGTTACATCAAAACTTGCTTTAAAATTGCTTTGTAGTTTCATAAAATCTGTGGTAACACTTGATAAGCTAGAATTTGAATCAGTAGCTAACTACACTCTATTATTTCACTAATTAGATAAGTTGAAATAAAATTTTAAAAATAAATCAAACAGTTTATGGGTGTTCCTCCTTATTTCTTGACTGGTTTTAAAAGAGATAAAGGAGATAAACTCTCAGAAAATGAAGTTCATGCTGATACCTAGACAAATAAGCTTAAAAAAAATCATACCAAGCCCATTATTTTAAAATGTTATATTTAATTTAAAGGAACACATTAAAACCAATTTGTCAGACATAATCACAATCTGATTTTCCTTTTTAAAATTGAATTTGGACATAGTGAATGGGGAATTCTGAGACTCCTGAAGAGATGGAAGTATATTTCATTATCTGTAAAGATCTGTTTGCCAATTATGTCACAGCATTAGTGACTTGTGTTACAACTTTAGGTTATTAATCTTATTTTTATGTCACTCTTT
>NW_010097974.1:2875-10019 GCF_000699245.1 Pterocles gutturalis
CAAATTTCACACTCCTTTATTCTTTGTAGATGCTTTCAGTAGCCACAGGAAAAATAATGATGGGAATGATTTTTTTCTGTTTGTTACTGGGTAGATGAATTTGTACTGAAAGAGTAGCATATAGGTCAAAATCTGACAGCGGCAGAACAAAGCAAGAAATGTGTTATATTATGTCCTTGACAATGCAAAGAATTATAATAAACTTTGACTTTAAATCTTGTGATTCAGAACTCCCCACACTCTTCTTAATCAAAATGCCAGTGTTCATAACTGTATTTTTCAATTTCAGCATCTCTCTCTTTTTGGCCTCCAGTGTTTTTCACACATTCAACATTAATTAATGTAAAATTCTCTCAGGTCTGTGTGCCCTACTTTTTCCATATTAAGCAAATTCAGTGTAATGCTTTGGTATATTTACAAGAATGATTATTAATATTTCTCACCAAATATCAAAGAAGCAAAGCTAATAATTTGAAAATATGAGTAAAAAAGATGACTGAAAGGTGAGTAGAAGTCAAATATAGAGAAAGGACAATAAAATGCAATCTAAAGTGATTTTAGAAAGTCACAGCTATTCTCATTTTGTTTGACAAATATTAGCATATATGAACTTCTGTAAAAAAGCCAAATAAGTAAAGGGCCATATTGCCAATATAGGTATGTTTTAAACATACTTAGTACTATTAAAAGAGGTAGTCAGAGAAGTATCTTACTGCTACATTTGACTGAAATATAATAAAAAGTTATTTTCATTGTGTCAGAGATACTTAGATTAGAACAGGAGAGAATAGAATAGTTCAGTTGGAAAGGAGCGATAACAATCATCTAGTCCAACTGCTTGACCAATTCAGGGCTGAACAAAAGTTAAAGCATGTTAAGGCCACTCTCCAAATGTCTCTTAAACACTGACAGGCTTGGGGCATCAACCACTTCTCTAGGAACCCTGTTCCAGTGCTGGACCACCGTCTCGGTAAGGAAATGTTTCCTAATGTCAAGTCTGAACCATTCCAGGTGTTCCGTCACTGGATACCAGAGAGAAGAGAATAGCACCTCCCTTTCCACTTCCCCTGCTCAGGAAGCTGTAGAGGGCAAGGAAGTCACCCCTCAGCCTCATTTTCTCCAAACTAGACAAACCCAGAGTCCTCAGCTGCTCTTCACAGGACATGCCTTCCAGCTCTTCCACCAGCTTTGTTGCCCACCTCCGGACACGTTTAAGGACCGTCACATTGTTTTTAAATTGTGGGGCCCAGAACTGCACACAGTACTCAAGGTGAGGCCGCACCACCACTAAACACGGCAGGAAAATCACCTCTTCTGACTGGCTGGCTATGCTGTGTTTGGTGCACCCCAGGATGCGGTTTGCTGTCTTGGCTGCCAGGGCACACTGTTGACTCCTATTGAGCCTGCTGTCAACCAGCACACCCAGATCGCTTTCTGCAGTGCTGCTCTCAAGCCATTCCTCTCCTACTTTATACTTGTATTTAGTGTTACTCTGTCCCAGGTGCAGAATCCAGCATTTGTTCTCATTAAATTTCATGCCACTGATGATTGCCTGATTCTCCAGCCTACCCAGATCCCTCTGCAAGTCCTCTTGTCCCTCAAGACGGTCAACAGCACCTCCTAGTTTGGTATCATCACCAAACTTGGAAATGATGCATTCAACTCCTGTTCCCAGATCACTGATAAAAATGTTGATCAGACTGGCCCTAGAACTGAGCCCTAAGGAGTACTGCTGTTGGCTGGCCGCCAGGCAGACATAGCCCCATTTACTGCAACCCTACGAGCTCTGCTCTTGAGCCAGTTCATCATCCAGTGCACCATGTAACCAACTGTGTTATTTCAGAGTTGAACAACTTGTCCAGAAGATTGCTGTAAGGGAGAGGATCAAGAGCCTTACTAAAATCCAGAAAACCAACATCCATTGCCTTTCCTTTATACACTAGGCAGGTGACCTTATCCTAGGTTATCAGATAAGCCAAATGGGATTTTCCCTTTGTGAACACGTGTTAACTATGCCTGATTATTACATTGTCCTTTAGACGCCTGTCAATAGTACCCAGTATGATCTTCTCCATAATTTTTCCAGCTACTGAGGTTAGACTAACAGGTCTATAGTTTCTTGTGTCTTCCTCACACCTTTCTTGTAAATTGGAATAATGTTGGCTAGCTTCCAGTCAGTGCAGACCTCCTCAGACTCCCAAGACTGTTGGTAGGGGATTGAGAGGTGTCCTGCTGTAACATCCACTAGCTCCTTCAGTACTCTGGAGTGAATCTCACCAAGTCCCATGGGACTTATCAATGATCAACTGATGCAACTGCTCCCTTACAATTTCAGTGGCCACAAGTGGAAAGTCATTGTTCCTGTAGTCATGGTCCTCCAACTCAGAGGTCTGGGCTATCAGTACTGTTAAAGACTGAGGTCTATCAGTATTGTTAAAGGCTGAGGCAAGAAAACCCATTGAATTCCTTCGCTTCTTCATCCTTATTTGTCAGATGAATATCTTCAACAAGTATCACTTCCTTAGACCTTTTCTTGCTATTAACATACTTAAGAAAATTTTTATTGTTGTCTGACAGAACACTGGGCAGTTTCAACTCTATTTGAGCTTTAGTGTTTTATGTCTTCTCCCTGCATATGTAAACCAGGGCTCTGTAATCTCCCTGTGAAACCTGACCTCTCTTCCAGAAATTGTATGGTTTCTTTTTCTTCCTGAGTTACAACAGGAGTTCCTAATTCAGCCAAGCTGGTCTTTTGCCCTGCTTGCTTGATTTGCAAGACAATGGACTTACCTTCTAAGGTTATTCTTAAAAACTGACTAACACTTGTCAACTCTTAAGCCCTCAAAAGCAGATTCTCAAGGGACACTGTTAAGGAGCTCCTGAACGGCTTAAAGTTTGCTCTCTTGAAATCAACAGTAGCAACACTGCTGACCTTTTTTCTCATTACCCCAAAAATTTTAAACTCAACAGTTTCTTGATCATTGTGGCCAAGACCACCACCTACCATAAGATCCCCCACCAGTACTTCTCTGTTCTCAAATAACAAGTCTTGAAGGGCATCTTTCCTAGTTGTCTCACTGGGCACTTGTGACATTATCTTCAACAAATTTCAGGAATTTCCCAGACTTGCTTGTCATGACAGTATGGTATTCCTTGTTGATGTTTGGGAAGTTGAAATCTCCCATAAGGACAAGGACTTATCCAGAGATTTATTCTAATTACATACAGAATAACTCATCAGTTCTACCTCCTGGCTGGGAGATCAGTAGACACGCACTATGACATCTGCTTTGTTTTCCATACCCCTCACCCAGAGGTTCTCAATCACATCATTGCTAACCGTAAGGGTTGTACAGTCAAACCAGAGGAGAGGTTTGTTCCACATATAGTGGAACTCCTCCACCCCTCTTTCCCCCTGCCTATCCATTCTGAACAGCCTGTTCAGCGCTCCACCGCAGCTCTCCAGTTGTGGGATTCATGGGATTCATTCCACCAAGTCTCACTAATACCAATGACATCATAGCTCTTTGAACAGACCAACACTTCCAGTTCATTATGTTTGTTTCTCATATTGTGTCCATTGGTGTACAAGCATTTCAGATGTGCTTCTAAACCCTCAGTGCTCCCTGGAGCAGTGTAAATGCTCCCATTAACATTGCCATTCTCAGGTGACGCCATGCCAACCCTTGGCTCACCTTCAGCTCTCTTGGGTATCCCCTTTCTCCACCAATTCTAGTTTAAAGTCCAGTCAATTAATCCTGCCATCTTACAAGCAAAGACAGTTTTTCCCCATTGGGGCAGGTGGATCCCATCAGATCCCAGCATAAGTTGTGCCTCAAAGACTTTTTCATTGGTTATTTTTTTAAGAAAAATTAAGTTTTGTTGGAGGTTCCAGTCCTGGACCCAGGTTTTGATACACACCTGCTTATTCCAGTGTCTTCCCCCATTTCTGGGAGGATTGAGGAAAACACTAGCTTTGCTTCTGAATGCCTTATAATTCTTCCCAGACCCTGAAGCCTCTTTTGATTGACATTAGACTTCTTATTGCGACATCATTAGTACCCATATGAAAGAGCAGGAGGGGGTATTAATTATACAAAGGCTGTATACACATCAGTTGCCTGGTGATATCCCTGATTCGGGCCTCAAGGAGCCAGCAAAATTCCCTGAAAAGAGGGTCTTGTCTGCAGATTTGTATCTCAGTTCTGCTCAGGAGGGAGTCACTTATGACTCTAATTCACCATTGTTTCTTCTTGGTGTTGGTCTTAATGCAGCTATTGACGTGAGGGGTTGGTTGATGTGGCCTTGATGAGAATACTTGCACAGATTCCTCCTCTTCTATCTCATCATGTTCTTCATCTACCATACCCAGAGCCTCATACCTATTCTGTAAAGGTAGCTGAGAGGGTAAGGAAGGGTTCCTCTTACAGCTCTGTGCAGTAACTTGCTTCCACTTCTCCTTATCCCTTGTAATACTGCCTTCATCCTGGCATGAAACAGATACTTGGTCTAACTCAGTAGCAGCCATGCTGAGCTGGCTTGTGTGTACCAGAGATGGCAGAGCACAGATCCATTGGTGTAACACCTCAGATTCTGAGATGCTCCTCTGTCTGCCCACTTCCTCCCAAAGCTCAGGCACCAGGCAGAGCAGTTAATCTAACTGGGTACACCTCCCAAGGGTGTGCTTGCTATCATTCTCCATTTCCTGGAATAGCCCCAGGAACACCCTGCAGCCTGAAACCTAGATGGTTGAATGCTCTGACAAGAGCTTTGTCTGTGTGTCTGTATTGGTTCTACTGGGTGCTAGAAGCTCTGGAGAAGCAGAAGACATGACCTTTTGCTGGTGGTCACCGTGCTGCTGCACCTCTGACTACTGGGATAAATGTCTGTATCTATACATATATGTATCATTCCATTGCAATTAGCTGAGCTGACTGATTTATCCTGTTTGAATTGCCTACACTGCTGGGTGCAGGCTGGACTGGTTGCTGACTCATGCAACCAGTGAGTCTGGGGTCAGCTGCTCAGGGAACACCACCTGTTCAGCTGCAGCCTCTTCCTGTTCTCATATATCCTCCATGTGTCCCTCACTGCTGCCTTCTGCCACCGCTGCTGCTGCTGCTTGTCACACTGCTCCAGTGTTCATTGCAGTTTGGTGAAATACTATGTGAAAAGATTTTTAAAATATTCGTTTTAGTAGATTGAAGTAATAAAGAAGTACTAAAATAGGCATTGTTAAGACTGTTTCACTGCTGGAAGTGCCTGTGATAGAAAGCATTATATAAAGTTTCAAAGGTATTGATACTAAATAGCAAAGGATGTAACTTTGTTAAACATATAGGTTTTACTTACTGCTAAGTGAGTAAGAACTTAAAATGAAGTTTGTTTTCCAGAAAATTTGATAAATCCTTCTCACCCAAGAACTGTTTTTTGGATCTCTTTTCATATACCTTTTAAAAAAGAATAAAAGCAAAAATAAGTAAAATTTTGGCTGCCACACATTGCGATGAGATGAGACCACCCACAATCAGAGAGGTGATGTAAACCATAAGTGGTTTCCTTGACTGTGTCTTGTCTCAAATTTTGAAGAG
The DNA here is from genome assembly GCF_000699245.1 of Pterocles gutturalis. Taxonomy (NCBI): domain Eukaryota; kingdom Metazoa; phylum Chordata; class Aves; order Pterocliformes; family Pteroclidae; genus Pterocles; species Pterocles gutturalis. The sequence continues at coordinate 8,467 of NW_010097974.1, forward strand.
ATGATTTGTGGTCAGAGTATCAGAAACAAACTTGCTGGGAAAAAAGCAGACAGCAGGAGGCTTAATCCATAAATTTATTAGGTTGGTAATAATTAGATTCTTTATAATAGTTATTTTTGCACCTTTAATGCAGAGTTTTTTTGACACAGATTTAAAGATTTTCTGCTTAAAAAACCCCATGGATATTTATCTGCAGGCCAGGCAAGTCCTTAACCTTGACTCACATGTGCTTTGGAGAGTTTAAGGCATGCTTACGCTCTCTATATTTGGCATTTTCTTTTGCACTCTTTTCTTTGAAATAATGGAATTGAATTTACACCATTGTCCCAGACCATGAAGGGGCACTTCTAACTTTTGCATTAGGTAAAATGAGTTATTGCTGCAACTCAGTAATTATTGTACTGTCTTTCTGCTTTCAGACACATCTCTGAAACACAGTCTGTAGAAGTCTGTGAGGATGAGTATTGTTGCTGCCTATGAAACAAAGGAGACAGTTCATCACAGAATGCTGAATGATAAAGAAGTGCAACAACTAACAGAAGATAGAACTGAAATAGGATAGAATGACATACATTTTTGTGTAGTGCAGCCCAGTAAGAAAAAAGTACAAGAAAGTTACTGCATGGTGTGTCATTATCTTCCACCTCTCATAATACGTGAGTTTACATATCTCCCCTGCATCTCCTTTTGCATTGTACTCTTTTTTAATCAATCATACAGGCAAAGAGATTGATTAGATATGTAAACTTGAGACGGAAAAAGAATGCAAACACAGGAATGGCATATAGACCTGTGTATCTGTGCCTGTAGACTAAGATGTTCTAAATCCTTTTTTTCTGATTTGAAAAAGAGACTGTGGGCAAGCTTCCAAGGCTCATAAGCACTGCAACTTGTGGCAAGATTTTTGCCACTCAGAACCTTATTCTTGCTGACCATCAATCTGTTAGACTCTTTCTGTTCTGTTTTGTTCTCAGATTGATCAAAAATTGCATTAGATAGAAGAACAGATTTCTGTGTACATAGTTTACAAATATATCTGTAAGATAATCTCCAAAGCCATGTTAGAGTGAATAGTGATTTTTTGTGCCAATAGTTTTATTATTACGTACTATTCTAATTTCATCTTTCAGGAAGACTGAAAAGGAACCCTTGCAAAACACCTCTATATGGAAATCCAGCAGGAAGCCAGTATATAACCACATATTCAGTTTTCCTTTCTGAAGGGATAAATTCTGCTCTTTTTAAGCTGTACCTAACACACAGTTCGATTCCCGTAATTTGTTAGGTTTTACAACTGTGTTAAAAAATTATACATATATATACCAGCATAACTGGTAAATTACAGTCACTAATATATGAATATAGTTTTGTGTGTATTATATCCCAGAATCTCCAGACTTTCATGTAAAAACATATAAATATCAAAAAGTCTTCACAGACTGTGTACTGAGCACTCACAAATTATATCTATGGTGTTTCCCAAACTAAACTCTTACACCCTGACTCTTCACAGTTCAGAAGGTGATAATTTCACAGAATCACAGAATCACAGA
>NW_010097975.1:0-36367 GCF_000699245.1 Pterocles gutturalis
AGGCCCCTCTCCCCTATGCTACTCTCCAAAGTAGTTTCCTTACTGCCAAATCATTTAGGAGTTCTCTCTCCCTTCTCCCTGGGTCCTTTGAGACAGCATGACAACCCCAGCATGCTGGGAGCAGGCAGAGCTCAGCTTCAGAGCTCAGACTTTTTTTCTGGAAGAGTTGAGTCATTTCTTTCAGAGCAAATGTTTGTTTCACCAACACAGGACCAGTAACAGTAGCATCTAAAGAGTAACTTCCTTTGGATCATCAGTTATTAAGGGACTAATTTTGGCCTCTGAGCTGCATGACTGCTTCTAGGGGGAAATTTTGGCTGGTGCTCTTACTGACTTGAAGAAATCCATGACTACCTGATCACACAAAGCATTAGGTGCCATCAAATACCATGGAAGGAATCGAGGAGTAGGCTGTTTGTAAGATCAGGCTCTTCATAGCTGTGCATGTCTCCCTGGGTTATGCTCAAATGACATTTTCTAGGTGGAAATTCCATTAGAATCCTTTTGTTTTCTTCTTGTTTCTACTGCAAGGCTTATTGTTCAAGGGATCAAAAAAGTCAGTCAACAGACCCACTCCAAACCTGGTTAGCCATAGCAGTAACTATTATGAATCAACTGAAATTTTCAGTGACAATTTCTATCACATTTCCAAAACCTGTGGAAGAAGCCACAGGCATGTCTTTATGATGTTCAGATTTGCATTCAAATGATCCAGTTTCACCACTGTGAATTTTCTGCTTACGTCTTCAGATTTGCCTGGAATTGACACAGATCACCTTCACTGAAGCCTAGGTACCTACCTAGCCTGCCAGAACCAGAAATGAGGACAGGCTTCAACAATGAGAAAACACAACTGAATCTTGACCTCAAGCAACAAATTTTTCTGGTAGAGCTAGAGATTTGTGAAATGAGGAATTACACAAGAGTTCTCAGAAGCCAGAGGTTAAAGGAAAAACACAGAGATATGTTCCAGAAATACATCAACCCTGTACCCTTGCTGCACTGCCAAACAAACTGGGATGACATCAGCTAATATCCTCTTGTGTAGCTCAGCTAAAACTTCTTAATTTCTTCATCACCTATCAAGCACTTTGCCCTTTAGGATTTTGGGGAAGGAGACTGCAGGTAGGTGTGAGTGTGCATGTGTGATGAAAGGAGGGAAAAGATAGAGGGAACATTTGCAAGAAAGCAAGATTTTTTTTTTTAATCTCACGTCATATTTCCTCTTCCAATAGTTACAGTTCTCTCTGCTTGTTTTTGTCATATCAGTGGAGTACTGAAACATTACCACTTTGACACTGAAATTCTCTTCAGAACAGAGAGGTGATAGTGAATGTGTTGCCCATAATTTCAGTTCACCCCTTTGAATGCTTGTTATTCCAAACTCCATTATCCACCTAGTTTTGAATATTTGTGTTTCCTGCATCCCCTCCTAACAAGATTTTATAAGTGTCTACAAAATAATTATCCTCAGCTGTGTCTGAGAGGTGCCAAGAAAGCTGTGTGTAAAACACAGCAAGTTTTCTCAGGTTTTGGGGTGTCTAAATAACAATAGCAAAAACTGAAGTCACCTTCAAGTCACCAAGCAGTTCAGACTCATGATTTTATGAACCTCTGTCATAGCATTCCATCACTGACAGGATGAAGAGTACAACTCTATTCAGCTGCCACTTGTACAGAAGTTGTTTCATACCTTTGAATGGCTTGGTCTGCCTCTCCATACTTTTCCTATCCCTCCCCAAAGGCTCCTCCTGTGAGCTCAAGCTGCTACATGAGTATTTCTCTCAACAGGTCCATGGTTTTCCTGAGGGGAGTCCTACATCAGTGGTATCTAGCAAGGCCTAACAGCCACCGTTCAGGCAAGGATCCATTTGAAGACTGTACCCCTTCAATTACACTATTTCAGAGCAGGCAAAGACAGTGTCGTATCATAGATCTCCCACATACCATGTAGTAGATTAACTGACCTGAGCTACTCTTTTTCTTGGCTTCTAGTCAAACTCTAGTTCTGCTCGTTTCAACAGTCTTTTGAGCTGCAACTACCTCAAAGGACGTCTTGCTGGCAGCAAAGTCCTCTCCAGTTTGTACCTGAAGTCTGGTTGCCCATTTTCCATCACAGTCTAAGAAGGGCCTTTGAATCACTCTGTCTCCTCCGGAGTCTTGCAGGCACGCCTGTGGTTTTCCAACCACAGGATGATCTGAAGAGAGAAATTTCAAAAGACACATAGAAATAAGAAAGTGCTGATTTGCAGGTACTCTACAGCAGGAAAAGTTGGAGTATTTCTCTAGCACACTACTGAAAAGTCTCTCTTTTGCTTCAGGATGAATATGTCATTTTTAAATACCATATTGTGAGTCCCTGTGTACGTCATAAATTCCTTCCTGATCTCCAGGGCTGTGGCTATCTGCTTGCCACTCTGCTACAAGCCACAGATTTTTCCCAGATCCCATTAGTCTGTGGAAGACCCTTTTTCCAGCCCTGATAGCCGTGAGATCAGGTCCCAAACCAGGCTGTTTTCATAGACACTCAATCTGAAAAAAAGTGCACTGGGGAAGCGTGTACACAGTTTTGATTTTAGAATCTAATTTAGGACATTCAGTTACCATACATCTAGTGTTATTGATATCTTGCTATAATTAAAATGTAAATACACAGAGAATGAATAAAAACACAGTAAAAAAAAAGGATGTGTTTGTCACTCTTGTATCTGCGTACTACCATACCCTTTACTTGAAAACCAAGCAATTTTTGTTTTTACAAGAAATACACAATATTTGGCTTTTCTTTTGAAGTTCAAACAAGTGCATTAGAAATAATGGAATTCACTGTAGAATTGATATTTCCATTTCTAAGAAACCCGGGTTTTAAGTCCTATATCTCTGTTTTGCCTTGTTTTCTAATAAGATTGGGTAGTATTTAGATAAGATACTGGATAATAAATAACTTTTGCCAAAATAAATAGTTAATATAACAATAGTTGAGCAATTAATAATGATTGTGAAGCCTTTGAAAGGTGACTGAATTTTATATATTAATCTCTAAGCAAATAGTAAAAACACAAAGATAACATAAACTCATTATTATTCCTTCAACTGTTCAATTTTTCCAGAAATACTGCCAAATTAGTGCTACCCCATTCTTTAGAATTAGTAAAAACAAGCTTTTGCAAAAATCTCTAGACTGAAAATATTTCCATTCACATTCTCACGAGCAGAACTTGAATTAATAAAGTGAAATACTCCTTTTTACCAGTTCCTGTTTTAGTTGAGATCCTTTCGAACAGGCATCATCCCTTCAAATTGAAAAAAAAACCACCTTATTTTTTCCATTTCTCATTTTTGTATATGTATAATGTACACTTAAAGAGGAGTGAGCAGGAAAAAAACCAAGGGAAAATAGGATTTTAAATAGCTTTTCAATTTCAATTTTTTTATTTGTTTTGTTTAAGAGAGGTAATTTTTTGGACTGATTCTGAAGATACAGAAAGGAAAATTTTTTAAACTGACTTCTTCTCTTCCTTTATTAAAAAAAAAAAAAAGCTATAAGCCAACACATTGTACAAAAGAGCATGAAATGTTTTCACTTCACCCTGTCAATTCTTTTTCAAATTCTTTTTAAGATTCCCTATGTAGGCCACCACTAGAAATAGCTCCTTAATGTAAGGTGGGCTATGCCAAATAAATGTTCTGCCTTCTAAGAGCAAGAATATTAAAGCCTATAGCACACACACTGCTCAGCTTCAACTGCAACAAACACTGAGAGGTAAGAGGGCTCTGACATGTGGCACATTGGAGTTGAGAGTACAGAGTGACATGAAGGAAAGCACTGACATACTTTATTAAGAATGGCATTTTAGGAAAATGCCTGGAATCTGCCAAAAGTGAGAGTATAAGTTAAGGAAAGAGAGTCACCAAGAAAGCTAGCTGGTCAGAAGCCAGGTAGCACTCTGTGAGAGGTTAAGAGGATGGATGTGACAAGGTACAGAGACTTTTTGCTTACGTTAGCACTAGCCACACCTAGTCCCACATGTAACCTGTCTGAGCTCAACCTTTTAGATAAGGGTTGCATCTACTCCTGGAAGTACAGTGGCTTCTGAAAAGAGACCAACGCCTTTTGAATCGCATGGGAAGAGTTGTGGGAAGCCTGTTGCGGCTGCAGCTGTGGTCAATGTCACACAGTCACCGCTTGAAACAGATACATGAAGTGTGCTAACGTGCCTTTGCTCTGGAGAGGCTTAACAGCACCGGTAATACATTTATTAAGTCAGTAGCAGGGTGCTGCCCAAGGAGACTTGACAAACAGTGCTTAAAAATTAATGTTTAAGACACAAGTGGTTCCACAGAATACCAGAAAACCTAAGCCACCTCGTTTCACCACCCACTTGTTTTCTTTCAGTGTTTACAGCCAAACATCTTTTCTGTCTGTCTCAGATTTTATAAAAATGACTATTGATCAGAAGAGGTGGTAGAGGTCTGGGTTTTCTTTCTTTCAGCAAACCATCACAGTCATTTTTTCTCCACCTGTGGAACACGGTAATAGTAAGCAATGAAGTCTTGCGCATTGCGATGGCAGCACTTTTTTGCTTAACCTTTGAAGCCTGTTATTTTCTTCACTAAAAGGCCAAGAAACGCAATTTCTTTTAAGACACCTGTTTCAGTTATCGTAATATCATTTGGTCAACCAGAGACCTAGCCCTACAAGGCTGGACTTAACAAGCACCATTTGTATGAATAATCTGGAAGCTCTTACTAGCAGATTATAATTAAAAATTTAGCCAGTGACTACTCCTCTAATGTGTATTTACAAGACATGTGAGATACAGAACTCCGATTTGACCTATTACATAGACATATTTTCCTCACATGGACCTCCAAGCGTAATTGTTATTGTCATTACAGCCAGCATTGTACAAAAGAGATGTTTGAAGAAGTACTTCAGTGGTCAGCACTGGGACTTCAGGCTATTATGTTATTATCACACTAAGAATTGACCTAGCAGTGCTTTCTAACCTAGCTACAGCATTCTGTAAAAAAACAAGGAATGCTCTTGATTATACTTTATACAAGAAAAGGAAATTGAATGGGATATGCTCAGATATTTCAGATACATTTGTTGCTGCTTATAAATTTTTTGTTTCTAAATTTGCCTCCTCAGAGAAAATTTCTCTACTTTAAAACTGCTCCTCTCAAAAAAAAAAAAAAAACCACAAAGCAAAAAAAGCAAAAAACAAACAACAACAACAAAAAAAACCAAACCAAAAAGAAACCTTCGTCTTCAATGATTCCACAATCTTTGAAAGATCCAAGATTTGAATTAGAAAACATCCACCACTGAATCACAGCTATTCCCGGGGACAATGCTGCATCATATTGGTTGAAGATACACTCAGACCTTCCACGGTTTGCATTACTTAGAGATATGCTGCCATGGTGGAACAAGAGTTTGAGAAGGACAGCAGTTGTTACTTTTCCTCAGAGCAAATGCTGGGATTGCAAAGGTCTGCTTTGGAATGAGTACAGGGCATTTGCCTCTAACTTGTTTCAAAAGCACTGTGATCCATCCTCTCATCTGTCATTCCCTAGAACTATAACTTGCCTTCCAGTTATGGCCAGGACTCTTTGCACAAGCTATTCATATGAGAGATTACCAAAAAGTTCCCCAGAACAAGCTCTGTTATTTGAATATAACAAATTACTCACCAAAAACTATTTCTGAGGAAAATGCCAATTCTGACAAAACTATCATCAAGGTTTCTCACGTGAGATTTTTTGACTTCTAGGGCAGCAGTTATTTGCTGATTTTCAGAGAACTCATCCAGGCATGAGAGAACAGCAGAACAGGAACTTTGCCACAGATCTCCCTCACGAGTATTCCAGTCCAACAAGCCACTCTTTATCAAAGAAAGAGGATAAGGGATGCTGGTTTCTCCTTTGCCACCATGAGAAGTATCACCATTGCAAGTGAACTGAAAAGTGGCACTGAAATGAAAACCACTTGGTTTTGTCCAGCAATAACATATTTAAATATTCAATCACTGTAAGTACAGATATGACTCAAAGACTGCCAGTACAATGAGTTTCTTTTGAAAAAGTAAAGCAAAGACCTTGGAATACCTAGCACAAGCCTCTGGTTTCAAGAAAGTTTCAGACTGAGGAAATTTACACCAGTGATTCCTAGTAATTATAAACCTTGAGAATAAGACCTGGATTTGTGAGTGGTGTGACCTGAAGTGAATCTGGATACAAAAGGAGGAGATCCTGACATCCTGAAGAACAGAAATCACTCTTTTCATGACTTCTGTCATTTAGGCTTCATTTTAGTAGGCTCATCTTAAGTCTTTAAGTCATTGGCTAAACTTCATTCTGACTTGTGAAGGAACAGAGGAGACGAACTGATGTGGTCAGAATTTATAACACAAAACCCCTTAATTAACCACCTTTCCCATTCTGCTTGCCTCCATCTTCTGTAACTCTTCCTTCTCCATGATTTACTTACTCTAAAGACTTGATGCATTTTCAAAATTCCCTAGCAGCTACATTTTCCTTTTCTCTCTTCTGTAATGTATTTATCTCGGATAATAGTGCCAAAAAAGACACCAACAGAGAGACAGCACTATGGAGAAGCCAGCCACAAAACTGAGTCAAAACAGCAGGTGCTAAGATTGTGCTCCTCCAGCAAAGAGAATTGGCAAGAAATGCCTCCAAACAAAGGCATGTCCTGATCCTTCATCCACTTTTTGAAGGTATTACCAAGAGAGGCTATAATTCAGCCCCGAAGGTATTGACTCCATTAGCTAGGAATGATTGTGTAATTACAGTACTAATAGCACCCTCCATTATGACAGCTATAAACCAATTTAGATCTACTGTGTATCAGCATTATGCCACTTTTGGTAAGTAGGCTGGATAACCAAAATGGGAATTTGAATAGAACTTGAGGCTTGCCATTATAAGGAGAATTAGAAGACAGTCTGTGTTTCATAAAGAGAAATTTCTCTCTTCATACCTCTATCATATCAACATATCGTTCAGCAAAGACTACACATTCACATTAAGACCAAAACATACGTATCTGTTTAGAAAGACAGACAGTACATATTTTTTTTTAAATTCACCCTTTCTCTTACAGAAATAAAAGTGCTTCTGAGGGACTGCAATAGCCTCACTGCCAAAAAGCCCAGCACAGCAGGTGAAAAGGAAAGCTGTGCAGAGGCAGCAATGTGTTGTACCACCCAGGGAGATCTTGAGTGTGCAGCAAACGAGCCCAACCTTCAGTGTGTGAGTGTACTGAGATTTTAAAGAAGTTCCAGTTAGGGAGAAAGAGGAGTCTCCCTTTTAAGCTACATGCTACATTCCACATGCATCAAGCAAGGTAAATTCCCAGGCTTCAAGGAGGCTGCCCAGGAAGCAGTTAAGGGATTTAGAGATAAAAATCTGTCTGCATGCTGCATTTAAAACACAACTAATTGAGAGACTGACCTGTGCTCTGCTCACGGTCCTTGATACTAGCAGCACCTAGCACAGCAGAAAAAATACAAGGTGGAAAAATAACGTCATGCAGGAAACCAGCCGCTGCCTGTCACAGCACAGCTGGAAGTCATTTATTTATCAGCCTCATTCATTTATTAGCCACAGGTCTAAATCCTGGCACTCTGAGAAGCTTGACTTTTTGGCACACACTCCAAGTTGTGCCCGGGCTCCTGCTTGCCTTCCTCTGTGGCCTCCTGGAGACCCCCACGCCCACCCACTGCGCAGCACTCGGCCACTGCATGCATAAATGAGTGCACAAGCTGAGAAGGAAGGCTGGGAAAAATCACCCTGCATGCATCCTCCCAGATCACGGGGAAAGCCAGCCCTGCTCTGCCAGGGAGACAAATGACGAAGCACAGGTCTCAGCCTCCTCATTTTTACACTCAAACCCGGGATGGCTTTATAGCATGATGTTACAGTAAATAAAAACAGGAACACTATTGACCTCAGATCTGAAAGCTATGAAGATGTGTGATACAAATCTTTTCTCCCTTATCTCAGGACCATGTGAAAAATAAGAAGGGTAAGTGCTTTCAAGCCCTCACTGACATAAAAGTGGGGATGTAACAAACATGTCCATCTATCAAAACTATCAACTTTTCCTTTGCAAAACCAAACTGAATACCTTCTGACGTCAAAACAACTGCTACCTAATTCACTAAGATTAGCCAAAGAAGACCAGTGTTTCAGGGTGCCACACAGAGCTGTACTTGCGCGGCTTCAAAATAAAGCTGTAGATCTAAGGTGATAGAGAGTCTGGCTCTTTTCCCCTAAGTACACATGTGCTCTTCTAAACCACATTTTCTGGTTCTCATTCATGATTAACCAACGTACCTGATCCAAAATATCAGCAAGAAAATATTTGTGTCCAAAACTACCTGTCATCTGGACATCCTGCTTGAAAGACATCACATGTCTGTTCAAAGTCAGACTTCTCGCAATAATCTTTCTTTGAACTCATTTTTCATGCAGACTATGATTATCCATCAGCCCTTCTCTCACTTCTGCAAGTACACACACAACTTGTGGGTTTCTCTTTACCTCAAAGTCAAAGGCTTCAGGCAGCAGCTGATTCCTTGACAGAAAGATGTAGTTTTTCACAGGCAAGCTTCAGATGAGAATCAAACCAGTAACAAAGCTGAGCAACTTCATCATTCAGACCTCCTCCCAGTCCTCATGGGGATGGCATGCTGCTGAGGTCTTGGAAATACCAAAGCAACACTGGGGAAGGTCCCACCCCTGTAGCAGCTCCTCAAGAACATATGAAGTGCTCCACCAAATCCTCCCTTTCTTGGAGATTTTTTTTTCCCCAAAACCCAGCACTCTGGTGCCTCTATTTCCACACGCATTGAGGTCCCTCCCCATCCACCTCAGAGGTGCGTGCTGTGCTAGCAAAAGGCTGTATTCTGTTTTCTGGGACTGCATGCTGAGCACAGAGAACATCACCTCCTCCACCTGCTACTCCAACCCTGCCTGGGGTAACCAGGTGACTGACATCAGGCAACACTACTGTGTTGCAGATTTTGCAAGAACATGCAGAAAAACTGCTCACGGAGGAAAACCCTCAACTTAAAAAAAGCACATGAAAAAAATTGTACTTTTACCTGCCAATAACAACACACTAAAATCCTCTGAACTGAGGCACTTTGATGAGCAGTCAATTGTTCTATTTTAGCAACAGCAAAAAGGAACTCTTTGCTCTAAATTGTTGTCAAGAGATGTAAAATATGGCAAAAAATTATACAAACCACTAACTAAAAATTGCATTTGTTGCCTTGCATCCTTAACACTTATTTTGAAACTTCCAAAAGTTCAGACTGTAATATGAGTTTAAGCACCACTTAATGACTTGGCTCCAGCTGAATGTATCCTCATTAAGCAAATGTGTCTTAATTTGTCCTGATTAAGTAACAGGCATTGCTATTCACTGCTGTTAGGTGAAACAGTGCCTAGGAGGGTCCCCAGTAAAACAGACATCCCAGCTAAACATACTGCTGTCCCTTGAGATTGAACCCAGGATGTTCAGACAGTGGTCTTCTTTAATGTCCACAAAGTGTTTAATCTGACACTATGATTATTTAAAAAAACCTTATACTCCCAATAGTAACACCTCACACCCAATACAACGGCCCCATATAAAGCAAAAGAAATTTCTCAAAACTTTTGACATGGCCTTGAGTAGAGACAATAGAGTAGATATTTTAATGGAATTTAATCCTCATAAACCCTGTTAAAATACAGCAGGTAAATCCCTAGAAAGTCTTCAAAAATTTAAGTCCAGACCTTATGTCTCACTGCTCTCACACAGGATAAGCCCACAGACCATGAGGGAGAGCTCATTGTCATGGACAGGCACTCCCGCCAGCCCTCTGTCTAGGAGATGTGCTGCAGCTTCCACAACACTGTTATTTAACACAATGACATTACTCAAAATGCAAGTTAAATATGGGTAATACACTATGGGATGAAGGCTCCATATTAAACTGTCCAAGGAACGAAACATCTCCTGCTGTGTTTCCAGACTACCATGTAATTTACAGTCACTGCTGTGAGTTCTCTATGAGAATATTAATGCCTCAATTTCTCAGCCAGAAATATTAGAATTATTATTACCATCTGAAACTGTAGACTACGGGCTGAAAAGAAAGGGGGTTCTCTGCAAGGACATTTTTTCCTGGCTAGAAGCTCAGTGTAATACACTTTTTTCCTACGCTTTTACTGAAATAGGCTTCCACACCATGTTCAACACCTCAGCCAAGTGCCCTGTTCACGTCTTCATCAAAAGCACGTGATTTCCCTTATTTACATTTGAAAGAGAACAAAGCGGAGTTAAAATAAAGTATTTGGTATATTTTTTAAAATATTTGTATAAAAAAATCTAAACTTCAAAGAGTAGAGATTTTTACTGGAAAATAAAATTTTGTCTGAAAAAATTAAGATCTTTATCCATAATCTGCTTTTTCTACCATACACTAAAGTAAGAACAGAAATAGCTGCTTAGGTAAAGCATAGCTAAGCACGAGTTGAGTCCTGGTACTATGGAGTTTTTTGTTCTCTTTAGTAAGGTAACACTTTCAGATTCCCAATTTACTTCTCGGAACCTCGGGCAACTTCATCAGCTAAAAAAAGGGGGGGAGGGGGGTGGGGGGGGGTTGTGTTTCTGTTCAGATGTTTCTGAGTAAGCAGAATATTACCTACACAATTCAGACCATCTTTTATGATAAACTAGTGTGATAACAGCAACAAATTTGAGAGTGTTATCTGCAGTAGTGTTCTATGCCTCTACAGTGTCACTGGCCTGAAAGGTGACAACCAGCACCTGTGCCTTCTGCATGCCATGCAGCAACTCCATGCTTAACCTGGCCACAAACTCTTTCTAAGTGAAGGAGAAATTTTTTCCTTTAGCTTTTTAATTTAAGCTATGACCACATGGTCCTAAAATGGGAGAGCTAATCAGCCAAGTACAGCAGCAGACCTTTGCTCCAATTAAAAACTTTACTATTTGGTAACTCGGTCACCAACTGTACCATCAGAATTTGACAATCCCAAATATTTTAGAAAGAAAGGTGTGTTAATGAGGTCTTTGTATTTTATTACGTATGCTGATATACTCATGTGGTAAGCCAGGAACTCAGTATGAAAAGGGAATTTTTAAGGTGATCCAAAACAAAAAGACAAAATAAACGTAGCAAGTAGGAACTAAAACAAGTAAGGCTTATGGAGATTTTCAACTGATATTTCTACAAAAATACAAACCAACCATACTAACTTGAAGTGTGGGGACCATCCCAGTCCTGGCACAGAGCTGTTTCATATTAGTGTGTTAATTTTTGTATCCTATCAGCAATAGACCAAACCGAGACAAAAAATGCTGGTCTCTCATATGACAAGATACTAACAACAAATCAGAGAATGCTGACCACAAACTAATCAAACATGAAAGCAGGTATTGCTAGGAAAAGCCAGAAGTACAGAAGCGAGCCTGGAGTCTTTTTTGACCAAAGTGATAACCCAAGGAGTTCTGAGGAAGAAGCTGGTGGAAGTAGATGGCTGAGCAAAGTTCAGTGAACAGCCAAGTTCGCCAAGTATCACCAAAGACAGTTTGTTCAGTATGATTCAATATGTCTTACACAAACTGTGAGGGTCAATAAAATCTTGCATGAAGATACTGGAGTTTTCCAGAATTGCAAGAAGCCATCGTTAACAACAAAAGACATATATTCCAGGCATCTAAAATCTTTACCAGAAGAATGGGCCACTTGAGTGGCTGACAGCAGCTTTGCAAGAGAGACCCAAGCCACGATGTTAACTGGGAAACGTAGAAGAGCACATGTACACAGACTGTTGCAGACTTAAACTTTTCACTGCCCATGTTCCACATTGGCTGAACTTGGAGCAGTGGGGAATTGGCACAGCCCTGAGAGCGCGGGCAGAGAAGGTGAGGCTTGTCAACCTTAATTTGTGTAGGTGTGCCCTCAAACACCCTGCTTCATTCAGCATTTTACTCTTTGAATGCAAAAAAAAAAAAAAAACCCAAACATGCATTGGAGAAACAGCAAATGCTGTGGTCATCTGTCCTTTAACTAAATGTATGTTCATAAATAATTCAGCACTCTGAGATACTTGGCTCTTGATTCTTACATATGTCAAAACCCATTGTAGCATTTTCACAAGGGCAAAGGGCCGTATCAGTTGATGATAACATCAAGTGGAAAAGAGTTATGTACAAATAAGAATTGAGACTACAGGTCTTCATGGTAAGTTTTGGCTCCTGACCAGCATCGAATGAATAATTTTTACTGTAGTAGTTTTAATATGAGAAAACAAATTTGTAATAGGTGATTGTGGCTGTTCATGATCATGTACTCAGAAGCTTGGGCAGAGGGTAAAGCTTCCCCAGGCAGAAGTATATGCATATACACAACATGGGGCATACATTGCAAGTCCAAAACTTCATGATGCACAGGGATGCACTCAGCCAGAACTGTGAGCAACAGCACTGGTGCTATACAAGAGGTCTGCACATCCACAAGGAATGTGCACTGCATGGTCCACAGTCTTGTTGGAACTATTACAGCTCTTTTTGCTGCTGCAATTGCTTTTGCTCCAACCAGGCTACAAAATCACTTGGAGTCCTTGAAAAAGTCTGAAGTACACAAATTCTGAGCAGAAGACAAGACACAACTGAAGAACCTGAATGTTGGGTTACATTAGCCAAGGGGCATATGCAAGCATTGGTCTAAAAATCTCACAGCCCAGCTTTTTTTTTGTTAGGTTTTCTATTTTTTCTCTTTGAACTAAATGACAGAGTAGAAACCCCCAGTGACCTGCACAAAGCCCCTCTACTTCAACGGTTAAATCAAGATGCTCATCACTTGCAGTGGCTGAGGGCAGAAGAAGCACATATTGAGAAAGATGAGAGAGTATTAGAGATTTTTGGCATCAAGTTGCCAGTATTTGGCGTTGCTGTTTTGATGTCTTTTGTTGTTCCCACATGGCACAAGGTACTGATCATCAAATACCTTTAAAGGGACTAAAATTCAGAAGAGCTCTACAATTAAGGTTTATCACCCTTAATGTTCCTATTTAAAGTGTCAAGAGCTTTTGTGCCACATGTATTTCCCCCTGCACTTTTATGTCAGCTTTGTTGCATTTTACAGGGCTACATTTTAGGTAACCCCCAGTATGAACGTGTCAGCATGGCTTACAAAATCCAAGTGAGAAATACATATTTTTTTTCTTCTCAGAAGTATTCTTACCCTCTTTAGAGTCCATTCTGGCAGCAGAAAAGAATTCCTAATTTGAAATCTAACAATTCAACTTATTTACATACAGAAGAGCAAGGATGGGACAAAAATTATCAGCCAAGCAGAGCAGAGGGTGAAAGAAACATATCTGGAACAAATGCTTCAGGAAAAAGAAGCCACTCCTGCTAATCACATCAACCTGAACAGCCAAAGGGACATTTTGCCTAAGCCTCAGGCTGTGGAATTTTGTCACCTGTTTCCAAGGTTATGTGTTTGAAGACAGTTACCTAACTCCACATTTGGGCTCACAAGTAACTGGGTTGAATGACAGAAGCACTTAACCCTGCCAGATTTTCAAAAGAGCCCACAGGGTTAGGTACAATAAAAGCTATAACAATAGAGTCTCACCTGAAATATTAAAAAATGAATTGAGGTACTTAATGACCATCTTAACTTTCTGTAAGTACAGAGCACTTGCCTCAAGTAAAGCAGACTCTTCTGAGAACATAAGTTGAGCAATTGATATCACAGATGGTTTTTAACATGTTGGTCCATAGCCTGAAAAATGCAGTTTGTATTTTTAACACTGGGATGTATCTAATGAACTTGTTTAAATATTAGGCATGACAGCAAACATGAGGTGGAAGTCACAGAAGAGAATGTGATAGGATACCAACACAGAAGCCCACAGTGGGAATGTACTGTGAGCCAACTCATTCATTTTGGGCCAAAATTTAGTATTGCCTAAAAACTCTTTTCATTTAACCCAGTATAAAGATCCACAAAGCCACAAACTTCACAGCCAGATCTAAACCTGTGAGCAGGGCTGAACATCCACTAAAATTTAGGGGGTGGCAGTATTTAGTTTTCAGTCCAGGTCTCTCACAAGCAGATACATGTACAGTAAATATATATGCATTGTTACATATTCCCTTTTCACATCTTTAGCTGTACTTTAAAGTAGGAGGATGCTTTAAAAATGCATTGAGCTCGACAGCTGGAAAAAAAAAAAAGGAAGCTGATCTAACATTTCAGAGTACAGAAGATTTCACTTCAACTTTAGAGAGATATCAAACTTCTGTCATGGGAGATCAAGACCATCATTGCCAAGAGATGGAAAAAGCTGGTAGACAAAAGCAGAGTGTTTTTGAAATATTGCTAGATTCTTAAAACATTAACCATAGTTGACCCACATGTAAGGCTAGAAACTAGAAATACAAGCTGTGTTGTAAGAATGGTGTACTTTGTTTTAAACAGGGCTCGGTGTTACTGCTCTCTGTGGGCTAGTAAGTTACCTGCACTATTCCAGTACAAAATTACTTTCGACAAAAAAAAATAGAGTTGCTACAAAACTGAGGGTTTTTGTCTTGTTGTCACTCATGAAATCAGAAGCTTGCTCTCCCACACACTGTGAGCTATGCCAGCCACATCACTCTCCATGCTTCCAGGAAGTTTTACCCTCGAGGTTGCAGTGTTTTTCACCCTACTGTGGGGCAACACAGTGAGGTTGTGCTGCAGGGCATTAAAGGCACGTCTCCAGAACACAAAAATGTGCTGTGGTAGCACGTCACAAAAAAATTGCCCATTCAACTTGGGCAAGTACCAAAAACTTAGGAGTTTGGTCTACTAGGATCAAACACCTGTTTTGAGGTTATTCCTTTATTCCCCTGCGCAGCAGAGAATGTGTTTAGTAGATTTGTTCCATCCCTCAGCTGCTTGTCACAAAGGCTGAGCATAGGCTAGTACTGCTCAAACCTTCTGATGTTCAGACTGTAAATAAGAGGATTGGAAGTATGGCAGACTAAATTCAGACAGAGTGACAGAGTCTGAAAATGCATGTGCACAGTCTTTTACCTTAGGTGCACTCATTTCCAAAGCAAAATTATCAGTCCCACAGACAACAAACTCAAAAGATGCTTTGAAAAAATTCTAAATAGCAACACTACATCACCACAGCTATTCCTGGGCTATGAGATGTAAAAAAGGAAAAGAGTCAGAAATATCACTATCAAACCTATTCATTAAAATGCTCTTAACTCACCACACTGTCCCACTTGGGGTTAGCAAAAACAGGATGAGGTTGACAGGATTAGGACACTCCCTTGGAACATGACTATCCTGTTTGAGCAAACACCATGCTGCGTTCACTCCGTTTGCCGCATGCACAGTTTCTTGGCATTTGTCTTAGGTACAAGTCTGCTGCTCTTCACACTAGTGTAGAACAGGAGTAAACTCATTGAAATGCAGGCATCCCATTTTCAGATCTCTAACTGGTATATGACTCCCAAGACACAGGCTGCTTTATGTCACTACTGTGGCCTGCTGATTTCACATGCTACGGGACCAGTAAGTAGCCCACAGATGCTGTGAAGCCGTAAGCTCATGTAAAAGGAGGCAAGTCACTCCTCAGCTTGGTAACTAGCTGTTCACCTTCCAACTGTTCATGTACCAAAGCAAATCATGGGAATGCACTAAAGGTATCTCACTTTACTCCTCAGCGGGGTATCCAAACCAGCACAAGTGACCAAGACTGCTAAAAGGGTTTCAGGATTTTGCATCAGACTTGGGGAAGGTGGCATGGTTGGTTACTGCAGTTCTGTGGCGGCCAGAAATTTGCCCAACTGTCAAAATTCAATTCTTTTCTATCAGGTAATCACAACCTAATGGGGCCAGAAGCAGCAGTGCTGACCACTAGGGACAGCCAAAGCCCAAAGACATTTTGCTTATGTTCCCACAGGCGATGGCTCTGGGTATGATTTGGGAGCAGCATACAGGGATGGAGTCAGTACTCCATAAGCTACTGATCCACCCCTTGCTGCCAGACTGTATGGAATTTGAAAAGGTGAGGAAGCTGTATCATTCACCAGAGAACTGGGCCCAACTAGAAAATTAGGTCTTATCTGTTTATGACCAGTAAGGCAGGCATCTTCCCTAGAAAACCACCTTCTGGTGATGGGCAGATACCTTATTACAGTCATCTGCATGAGCTGATTTAAAATGGTACGTCTAGCATCACTATGATTTTAGATCCCAGAGTATTCTATTTAATGGGTCTTCACAACACACGTTCTCTACATGTCTGTAACACATACGCTCTGGTTTCACATTTCAGTTTTCTGTTGGTTGCCATCAAACAGCCCTTTCTCCACACCTCCAAAAAATAAAAATAACAAAGCCAACCCTGCCTATTTTAAATGGCAACTTCATGCAAGGTTTCAACCCAAGGTTATTTTTTTCTACCAGTTGTTTCTTTGAGAACAGATGGTATTTGCAATGCTTCAGGATATATCCTATTTTTAAGTGTCATATGTTTTTGCTCTTCTGCAGTGGCCTTGGCAATCAGAGGGAAATGCCACGAGAGCTGGGCTTTTTACATGATGAACAAACCGCCCTGTCTCATGCCACTCAGGAAATTATCTCCCGTTGCAAGGGCCCAGCAGCCACCCTGATCTGCGTCCACCCTTCTGGTGCAACATTTCCTGCCAGCACTCAATAAGGAACAACCTGCATCCGGTGGTGCCAACTCAGCAGAACACTGAAACTTTGACACAACAAAACTGGCAGTGAGAAAGTTCAAATTAAAGTTACATTCTATGGTGTGATCTCTAGTACATGACATCGCAGGGAACAGTCCTGTCTTCCACCAAAAAATTAAATACAATAAGAACATCCCATCTATTGCATGATTTCTTTCAGTATTTTCTCCCTTGCACATCATGTTTTGACAAGGTAGCAGCTGCCTCAGAACAGGAGAAACAACGAAAAATAGTCAAGAACTGACACGTTATTTAGGTTTGTTCTTTCTTATACTGCAAATTCATAGGATAAAGTCAGCCTTACTTTGCAACAAATTGCAAGCTCAGTCTGCTTCTATTCACAAGCCCTGGTCCTCATGGGGGACTTCAACCACCCTGGTATCTGTTGGAGGGAAAACACAGCAGGGCATAAGCAAGCTAGGAGGTTCCTGGAATGTGTTGATGATAACTTCTAAGTGATAGAGTAGCCAACAAAGAGAGGTGCTATGCTGGACCTTGTTCTCACCAAAAAGGAAGGGCTGGTGGGGAATGGGAAGCTCAAGGGCAGCCTGGGCTGCAGTGACCACGAAAAGGTGAAGTTAAGATCCTCAGGGCAGCAAGAAGGGTGCACAGTAAACTCACTACCCTGGTCTTCAGGAGAGCAGACTTTGGCCTCTTTAGGGATCTACTCGGTACAGTACCATGGGATAAAGCCCTGGAGGGAAGAGAGGCCCAAGAAAGCTGGTTAATATTCAAGGATCGCTGCCTCCGAACTCAGAAGTGATGCATCCCAATAAAGAGGGAGTCAGGTAAAAATGCCAGGAGGCCTGCATGGATGAACAAGGAGCTCCTGGACAAACACAAAAAGGAAGTGTACAGAGGGTGAAAGCAAGGACTGGTAGCCTGGGAGGAATACAGAGTCTGCTCTTCTGGTGGCTTGTAGCAGACCCCCACTGTAATGTCCCCTGTCCCTGCCCTCCCTTTAATGCTGACCCATAGGCTCTCAAGTCAGCTCTTCATCCTTCCCCAGGTGGAGCTCCATGCACTCCAGCTGGTCACTGACATAGAGGGCAACACCTTGACCTCATCTCCCCTGCCTGTCCTTCCTAAAGAGTCTGTAACCTTTCATTCCAACACTCCAGTCGTAGGACCCATCCCACCATGTCTCCGTGATGCCAATGAAATCGTAGCCCTGCAGGCGTGTGCATGTCTCAAACTCCTCTTGTTCATTCCCCATGCTACCTGAGTTTGCACAGAGACACTTCAGTTGGGCCCCTGATGAAGCTGACTTACTGGCAGGAAGTCCTTTGTGTTGCCCTTCAGGTGCTCTCCTGCTGACCTGTGATTCTTCTCCAGGCTCTGGACATCTGTTGCTGGCCCTGGTTTCAAAATTGTATGACTGGGATGGATTGAGGTTGCCCTCCCCCAGCAACTTTAGTTTAAAGCCCTTTTCACCACGTTGGCAAGCCTATGACCAAAGATGCTCTTCCCCTTCTCCAACAGATGGACCCTGTCAGCCCCTAGTAGACCAGGTTTCTCAAAGCAAGTCCTATGGGCCAAGTAGCCAAACCCCTGGCTGTGGCACCAGTCCTGTAACCATTTGTTGATTTGGTAGATTCGACTGGCCCTTTCAGACCCCTTCCCTTTGACCGGGAGGATTGATGAAAAAACTGCTTATGCTCCAGAATCCCTTCCTGCTGCTCCCAGGGCTCTGCAATCCTTCTTGATACCCCTCAGCCTGCTCCTGGGTGTACCACTGGTGCCCACATGAAACAGCAGACAGGGATAATAGTCAGTGGGCTGTACAAGGCTTGGTAGCCTCTTGGTGATATGAGCCCCCAGCAAGCAGCACACCTCTCTAGAGAGCAGATCAGGTCAGCAAACGGGTGCCTCTGTACCTCTCAGAAGAAAATCTCCTACATGATCACCCATTGTTGCCTCTTCTTAGATGCACTGGTTGTTATCCAAGGAGCAGGCTGGGCTGCTTTACTCGGCTCTGGCATCTCTCCTGATGTGATGGGTGTTTCCTCTTTGGTCTGCAGAGCAGTGAAGCAGTGAATAGCTCCTGGGTGTATCCCAACAGCAGTTACACCTCTTAGTCATCACAGCACAATATGAATTTACATACAACTGTACCACGACACATTGTTTTGCCTTAAGAAAGAGTGCACACTGAGTACCATACGACATGCCAGAGCATGGCTACCCATGAACTTTTTCAAAGCAAATGGAGAAGAAGCCAGTATTTCTAAGTCCTCTCTGTCTGTCTTCACCTGCAAGCCAGCCCTGAGTCCAAGTGAAAGAAGAGGGCCACAAAATGACGAGCACTGCCGTCCAAAAGCAGCAATGTCGGCTCTAATTGCTGCCAATGCTCCAGCTGCTTCTAATGATCACAAGCGTATCGCTGGAGTACAGCACTAAGGAGAGCAGGCAATCTCCTCTTTCTGCCTTTTGAACCTGCCTGGGACTGGAAGCGAGGCTCTGGGGAAAGGCTCTGCCAGTGGCAGTGATGGTCATTGTGCTTCTGTCTCACGAACGGGTAAGTGCCACTGCAGATGTGAGTCTTGCTGGCATGATTCCTCTGTTTCTTCTTCAGCTTTGGGATGAGCCTGGCATTTACAGCTGCGGGTGCAAGTCCTGGAGCATCCTCTAGAAGTGTTGAGCCCCGTATGAGGTGCACGGACACCACTGCCCTACGTGAAGTGCTTCTTCTGGGTGCAAGAGTGGGAGGCAAAGCCAATTGGACAAGGCTATTGGGCAGGCTGGCAAGAGTCCCTGGAGCAGGAGTGTGACAACCAGTTGCTGGGAAGGGGTTTGTCCAGTTTCCAACTTTGCCTCCAGCAAAAAAGAAGGTCCAGAGAAGCAGGGCAAGTCAGCGTGCTAGAAACTTGGGAGAGCTGCAGTTGATGAGATGATCCTATGAAGCTTCAAATCTAAAGGGCCACAAGGAAGAAAAAAAAGCATGCAAGACAAAATAAAGAAACTAAGAAAGGAAAAAACCGCAGTGAGACTGCTCTCATCATCAGCAAGTCTTCCAAATCCTGGTGAGATACAAAAAATCAGCTGCCTGAACTAGGTCATCCCCCCCACAGAATCCAATGGAGCCCTAAGCCAGCCTGGAAACTGATCTAGAACCACAGGCTTATCTAGAATGTGCTCTAGAACCATAAAGCAAGCCAGAACTGTTCTAGACCCATAAAGTTATCTAAGGCATGCTCTAGAACCATAAGTCAATCTAGACCTCTCTCTAGACCCATGAAGCTATATATAGAACCCGATCTAGAAAGTGCTCCAGAATCATAAAGTGATCTAGAACTCGGTCTAGAGCCATGCAGCTATCTAGAGCTCGATCTAGAATGTGCTCTAGAACTTTCACACTATCTAGAACTCACTCTAGAACTATGATGTGAGCTAGAGCCACCTCCCTGTCAAAAGCTACAACTCCATAATTCATTCCTGCAGCTACTGCACCAACATCACTCTAGCTCTACAAAAATCTGACTGTAAAGGCCCCGATGAGGGAAAGCCTTGCGATGTCTCAAAACATCGTGGTTGTAAAAAAGGCAATAGGCAAGAATCCTATTCCTCGATGACAAGAAAAATCCAAGAACGCACCAAAGACTTTACTCCCCTCACTAACCAAGGACAAACTGTTGCTTAACAAAGTCCTTGTCCCCAGCGCCAAGGCTCCAAGGCGCCAACAAAGAAACTTCAGCCAAAGTTCATCCAACACAGGGCCTGCACCACCACTAACCCAACTGGTTGAAAGGTTTAATGCTACCCTTCCCCCTCTTATTAAGGAGACACCCCTCTCCACTTCCTATGCTCATTAAGGCCCATGCTAACTGGAGGAAGTTAGGCCCAGACCTGAGAACTTTTCTCTATGAAGGGGGAATAAAAAACAGAGAAGCCATGCGCCCAGCACCTCAGGACTCCCGACAGGCTGACAGACTCCTCAAGGACAGACTCATCCCAGGATCCAAAGGCTGATGAAAAAATCCTTGATGACTCTCTCAAAACTTTTCTCTCTCTCTTCTCTCCTTTTCCTCTTTTCTCTTCAAGCATCTCTTCATTTCTCTCTGTGGCACATACGGGAATACCTGAGAAGTTTTATGCTTGTTCTTTCTGGGGCTTGTGCAGCAGGTTTCCTTATTTTGAGAAGTGATTGCTCCTTCTAATACTGATAAGTGATTGCAAGGTTTATAAGCAGTTGCAAGTTTTTAGTATTATTGGGAGTTGTCCTGTCGTTACATCGTTATCACATTGCTGTAAGTTTTGTTGGCAGTGGGGGGTGGTGGTGTTGTTATGAGTTGTCTTTACCAAGTCATTCGGCTTTTGGAATTTGTACATTCTTTACATTTTACATCCTACATTTCCCTTTTTCCCCTGAAGATTATACGCATTAAAGTTATAAGCCAGTATTCCATTGTTTGGTCTTGTTTCACCTTAATTTGCCCCAGGGGGATCCACAGAACAGACAATAGGTATGCACATGAAATCCTCACCCTCTGGCTATTACTAACTCCCTAATTCAAAGAGAGATGCAAAACTATTCTTCAGTTCATTCCTACAACCAGGCAACCTTTTCTAATTACTTCTAAAGCTGGCCAGCAACACCCATCCGTTGACAGAGCTAACCAGTATTTACACCACTGAGCATTATAACATCAGCCATTACCTTTCAGTCATGCCCGTAACACCTGCCTCTGGCTCCTGGTGCTCTGGCCCACCACAACTCCATCACCCTAGCTGACCTCACCCAAATGAACATTGATCAACTGTCTGAATCAATGACCAAAATTTATTTAATGCCGTTCTGCGCAGAAAGGGGTGCTGGGCGATGGTTAGTAAAAACTATCAGAATGGCATTAAAGGTTAGAAGGTGGATCTCAACTCTGTGTGTTTATTGGCTCTGGCACAGCAGTCACAAACCTATTCCCAGACTGGGTGACAACAATTTCTGGCGAGCACGAAGAGACTGCTGAAAGGCCTTGCCTGGTCCAGCTTGTTGACATCAGCAACAGAGAGACAGGGCACCTAAGACGCACACTAGTGATTTAATCGGAGGTCCAGCCTCAACCCTCCAGCAGCCCGAGGTCATGAGTGGTATAACAGCACAACGCCCCAAGAGATCCACCAATAATCTGGGGAGTGGGAGGGATCCACTGGACTGGTGAGTACTTCTGCCCTTTGTGGTTTATGTGCACTATTTTGAGCGGACTGTCAGTCTCACATGTAGATGCTGTGGTGCAGCAAGACCAGGCTAATTACCCATGAGCTGCTGGCAAGACCGTGATAATTACCTGTGAGCCCCACCTCAGAGGGCCAGTAAGACTGGCCTGATCACCTGTGAGCGCTCCCCAAGGGACTGAGTGGGGAAGTCAAGGCTGAGTGTGAGCAGTCACTGGAAGAAAATGGGAAGTAGCCAGTCTAAGATCCCTCCCTGCTTCCCCTTGGGATGCATCCTTAAGAATTGGTCTAAGTTCAGGGGTGACCATTTGAAAAAAAGTAAAATGAAGCATTACTGTAAACCAATGGTGGCCCCAGTACAAATTAGATTATAGTGAACAATGCCTAGAAAATGGATCCTTAAATTATAATACAATTTTGCAATTGATGTTGTTTTGTAAATGCTGGGGGAAATGGGATGAACTGTTATATGTTAAAGGGGTTTATGTCCCTACTTCGGAATCAGAAAACTCAAGTTGACTATGGGTCAAAAATTAACTTTATTATGTCATGTGTTCAACTTAAAGCAGAATCTAATAAGCTTCCAAAAATTTATCCTGGTTCACAATCAGAGAACATCCAATTAATGGTACCCTCAGCATCCTTACCACATAATTCACCCTCAGGGAGCTAACCTGTAACCCAGATGTCACCAGAATGGGGAAGTGCTCCTGTCACCCCTGTAAGGGAAACACAGGGCACATCCCTAAGTTGAGAAGCTTCATCACCTCCCTACAATTCAGCTGATTCGATCAGGGAAGGTATAAATTCTAGTCCAATTGCCCATCACACTAGTCTAAATCTGCCCTCTTCGAGTTTAAATCCATTACCCCTCGGCCTGTCACTACATGCCCGTGTAAAAAAGTCCCTCCCGATCTCTCCTGTAGGCCCCCTTCATGTACTGGAAGGCCACTACAAGGTCCCTGGAACCTTCTCTTCTCCAGGCTGAACAACCCCAGCTCTCTCAGCCTGTCCTCATAGGGGAGGTGCTCCAGCCCTCTGACCATCTTTGTGGCCTCCTCTGGACCCAGTCCAACAGCTCGACTTCCTTCTTGCACTGGGGGGCCCAGACCCAGACACAGTACTCCAGATGGGGTCTCAGAAGAGCAGAGTAGAGGGGCAGAATCCCCTTCCTCAACCTGCTGGCCACAGTTCTCTTGATGCAGCCCAGAATCCAGTTGGCCTTCTGGGCCTGCAGTGAAAAGAATATCCACAGAGGCACAGACGCAGGGTGAGTCAGTGTGCTAGAAAATTGGGAGAGCTGCAGTTGATGTGATGATCTCCTGGGCCTTCAACACAAAAGAGCCCCAAATAAGAAAAAAAGCATGCAATGCAAAGAAATAAAATAAGAAAGGAAAAACCCCAGTGAGACTGCTCTCATCATCAGCAAGTATTCCAAATCCTGGTGAGATGCCAAAACAGCTGCCTGAAGTAAGTCCTCCCCCCTCAGAACCCAACGGAGCCCTAAGCCAGCCTGGAAACAGATCTAGAACCACAAAGCAATCTAGAAGGCTATCTAGAACCATGAAGTGATCTACAATGACCTCTAGAATCGGGTCCAGAACCATGAAGTTATATAGAATACACTCTAGAACCATGAAGTTATATAGAAATCAGATCTAGAAGCAGCTCTAAAATGGTGAGGTCATCTAGAATGAGTGCTAGAGCAACAAAAGCAATCTAGAAAGTAGCTCTAGGGGCAATTCTAGAGCCATAAAGCGATCTAGAAGGAGCTTGTGAGTCGGCTCTAGAACCGTGATGTGGTCAAAGTATAATCTCCAGAAACAGCTCTAGAAACACGAAATTCTCTAGAATCTGCTTTAGATCAATGAGCGTTATCTTAAATGAGATCTAGAATCGGCTCCAGAACCACAAAGTTCTCTTGAATGGCCCCTGGAATCAGCTCCAGAACCATGAGTTGATATAGAAATCGGGTCTAGAATGAGGTTTAGAACCATATTATATAGAATTAGCTCTAGAACCTGATCCAAAAACGTAAATCAAGCTAGAAACATGGTCTAGACCCAACAAGCGAGCTAGAACCTGGTCTAGACACAATAAGCGAGGTAGAAACTAATGAAAATTAATGAACTTAATCAAATAATAATTTTAAATAATACAGTAAGATTTCAATAATGCTCTAAAATGAACATTTACATGCTCATCTTGAAACTGATAATTTCTTTTACACAAATTTTACGTGACCCATATAAAAAGCTTATTAATCACTGCTTATGTCAAAACTTTCTTTATCTGAACATTTTTATTAACTTCATGACTCTAACTAGAGTTTTGCCTTGAAGCATCAAACTTCTTAATTGATTTACCAGACTAATCCGTTAGTCTCAACAGAACAGCCAAAGACTGAACACTAGTGGAGATCCTAGTGATGGTCACCCCTGGTTCAAGGCCAAGACCCATAACGGAACACTGCAGGAAGTTTACATCCATTTCCACTGCTTGCACTTTACACACTCAAGCAAATAGAAGTCAAATGACATGCTAGCTTGGGGATTTTTTTTTTCCTTATTACAGAGAAGAAAAAAAATTGTAAATAGAACTGGGAGCAATTCAGAAAGACACAATCAATTCAAATAGCTAAGCATTCATTAGCACTATTTAGGGCTTCCTTTGGTTTTGTGTTGGTTTTTTGGTGTTTGGTTTTGGTTTGGTTTTTTTTTAATAAGGGCAGAGAAAGCAAGATATTTTCACCTCTTAAAAAGGGTACTAGAGTAATAACTGTTGCAACTCTTCTGCTAGACAAACTCACTGCAAAACCATCTTTAAATCAGCATAAGCACATGGAAACTTATCAGCTAATTTCCTTCTCACTTAAATCCTTTTCAACACATACATGCTTTTTTTCATCTAAGGTGATGACTTCTCACAAACTTCTCACATTTACTTACTGCAGCAATAATCTTTAGCACTTCTCACAGTGTTATCAACATTTTAAATCCCTATGTATCAAATACCTGTATTTCAAGTACTATTCTGCACACTTTACTACATTTTCGGTAAATTTCTAGCTTTTCACACAGATAACTGTATTAAGGAAGGAGGATGTTTTCTAATTACAGTTTTAAACTCATTAGACTCAGAGAGTTACAATTTATCTGTGTAAGAGAACCATTCTGCAGTACACAAAAATACAAACATAAAACAAACAAAGAGCTCTTACATACACAGTTAATCTCACCATTTATACATCACTTATATCACCAAAGATTTCAAACTTTTATTTCTAAAACTTAATCAAAACACAAACACATCAATTACTTCTACCTACTACTGAAATCCGGAAACCTCAAAGACTGAGAACACCACCACCTAAGAGCAGCAACCAAAAAAATCCCACAGAACGACTTCCTGCCTGCAGAAGGAATGTCCCTGTGGCTCCACTACGACAAGCTCTGGGGACAAGAGGGGAACCTGTTCATCCATGTGCCATTTCCTACAGCAGATTTGTTGAACTGGAAACTGTTGGGCCTTACAGAGACAACCCCTCAGGAATGCATCAGTTGCTTGGAACTGTTCTGATAACCCATAATCCTAACTGGGAGGACATGCAAGCTTTACTAAACACTTTTCTGACTGCAGAAGAAAGCAGAATGGTCCTAGAAAAAGCACAGAAGGAAAAAAGATGGAGATTCACATGAGATGAAGTGGAAGAAGTAATGCAAACCAGAGGAGATCCTGAGTGGGATCCAAACACCAGTCATGACGCAGCTTTGCTGAAACAATACTGGTAGCTGATTTTGCATGGTATCCTACTCCGCGTACCAAAACCAAAAAACCTCTCTAAATTATATGAGGCTCGTCAGGTTCCCAATGAGTGTCCATCAGCCTTTTATAAGTGTCTCTGTGAAACAGCAAGAAAATGGACCGATCCGGACCCAGATGATGAGGCAAATAAGAAAGTGTTTAACATGCTGTTCACAGGACAATCAGCTCCAGACATTAGGAAAAAGCTGCAGAATGTGGATGGAGCAGGAGGAATGTCATCTGATTCTATTTTAATAGACCAGGGGGACATAAAACTGTCACTGACTAATGCACTGAACCCGGCAACTCTTCTCCCAGACGAAGAGGCAGAAGAAATCCAACATGACTGTGTGAACACTACTGAACATACATGTGCCAGACAAGCTGATTTAAAGGACGAGCCGATACCCAATGCAGATCTTGAATATTTCACTGACGGCAGCAGCTTTATGCATAACAGAAAGTGTAGAGCTAGATATGCGGTAGTAACACACTGGGACATGGTGGAAGCAAAGCCACTGTTCCCCAATACCTCTGCACAGAAGGCTGAATTAACTGCATTGATCAGACTAGAATTGGCTGAAGGTAAAACGCTTAATGTCTATACAGACTCCAAGTACGCCCTTGGAATCTTACATGCCCATGGAGCGATCTGGAAAGAGAGAGGACTATTAACAACAAGTGGGGAACCAGTTAAACACAGCCCAGAAATCTTACGATTATTAGAGGCAGTACAGAATCCTAAAGCTGCAGTCGTAATGCATTGCAAGGCTCACTAAAGGGGTGATCAAGATATAATTAAAGGCAACAGAAGGGCAGATTTATCGTCAAAAGAAGCAACGAGAAAAACATCAGAAAATTTTCAGGGAGCTTTGATCCCCCAAGCAAAAATTCCACTTGAACAACCAAACTGTACTATAAAGGAATTCCAACTGGCAGAAAAAAATTGAAATGTAAGAAAAAAGAAGATGAATGGCCTTCTTGTCGCAAGCCACAACCTATCGTGGTTGTAGGAAATGATAACATGGAATATTTTCTGAAGTTATCAAGCACAAAACGAGGTGAGAACTATGGGACCTCCGAGTGAGATCCATGGTCTCAAAGGAGGGAAATTGTGCTCCTCAGGGTAGAAAATCATAACAAAGATAACCCAGGAATGACAAGTATGAGCAAATGGCAATCAAGATGACTGGGAAAGGGGGGGAAATGGAGATAAGGTTTCCCGAAGATAATTAGCATAATAAAGCTCTCCTCCCTGGGCTAAAGTGGACCACCACTGCATGAAGAGTCATTCGGGGGCAGGAATACACCAGAAACTGATCAATTTTCAACTCCTCTGTTGTGACCTGTATAAAAACGTGCAACTTTTCCAAGGAGTTGTGCTAGTTTTTGCGAACCATTGCCTAGCATCCCTTTCTGTACAGAACAGCATTAAAGGTTAGAAGATGGAACTCGACTCTGTGTGCTTACTGGCTCTGGCACACCAGGCATGAACCTATTCATGGACTGAGGGACAACAGCAGCCCTTGCTGTACAGAGCAGAAAAGGCCTGGCTGCTTTCTGTTTAAATCCTTGTTTGGCTCGAGGCATGTGTGTACGCAGCTTTCATTTCCTCTCCTCCATCTCCGTGTTCACCCCAGCACACATTGCCCTGGAAGGGGGCTGCCTGGCCCTCCTCATGGCTGTTTTCTGATGACAGCAGGCAGGCTCTCTGGTACAAAAAAAGAGATGACTGGAGTCAGACTTTGTCTAGCAGCTCTTCTCTGGTGCCAGCCAGACCCTCTGACCAGAGCTGCTTCTACGTGGCTGCTGGCACAGCACTGTGGTGTGGCAGTACCCAGGCTGGGTGCCCGAGGTGACAGCGACACGTGTAGCTGCAGCAGCACAGGGCAGCAAGGGCTGCAAAACCCAGTCAGGCAAGTTAAGTGAATGTTTCATCGGTGAGTCCTCACCCCAGCGCTGTGCTGCCCTGGCTTTTCTTGAGGATAAAGTTAACTCTGGTCCATCGGCACAGCCTGTGGGGTAGATTGAATGCAGTGCAGACACACCCCAAATTTCTAAGCCTGCTGGTCAGCCTCAGGACTCAGCACTCATGCATCCTCAGAGAAATCTGAAAAAATAACTGATTCCATAAAAGTAGCCTATTGGCGTTAACTTCCAAAAGGCTTTTTCCTCTGGTTTATGCTGACAGACGCAAAAGCTCTCCCCCACCAGCTATCGCAACAGTCTCGCCTGTCAGGACCCCCATCCGCCGAGGCAGAGGTGCGGATTTACAGCGCTGGCTTTTGCAGAGTATAATGCTGAGCCTCAGGGATCAAGGGTTATGACATTTTTATGGCCTCTCTTCTCCCCCTCCATATGAATGTGAAGCAACCGTAAGGAAAAACATCTGGTTTCACTTTTCTTTTCTCCACCACTGTTCCCATCTGACAAAACCTTAAAAACTTGACAGTGCTCTAGCAAGCTGTGTGTGCCAGTGGCCTGCAAGGAGCCAAAGCTTTATTGGTGTCATCGTAAGTGAGAGTACGCTGCCCTGAAAGGACCAGCTTTAGACTAGATATCAGGAAGACATTCTTTACTGTGAGGGTGGTGAGGCACTGGAACAGGTTGCCCAGAGAAGCTGTGGATGCCCCATCCCTGGAGGTGTTCAAGGCCAGGCTGGATGAGGCTTTGAGCAACCTGGGCTAGTGGGAGGTGTCCCTGCCCATGGCAGGGGGGTTGGAACTAGATGATCTCTAAGGTCCCTTCCAACCCAAACCATTCTATGATTCTATTTTGATCCATCTGCACAACAACTCACTCTTATAACAGAAATCCAGCTAGCAGAATCTGAGCTTGAACTTTTAAACCCTGCCAGATAGATCAGGCCAGGTTTTGGACCATGCTAACATGGCTGAATGACTGCTGGGTTAGAGCTGGCTTCTGTCTAGCAAAGCAGAGAGCTCATGTGGATTTGAAAAGGACACGTATTTGAAGTTAGTATTTGGAAAGAGTCACATGAACAGTGAAAAAATGCTGTTGTGAATGCCTAAAAAGAGAAGATACACAGCCACAGTGACTTATTCACCAAGGAAACACAAAAGTGGACATCTCTAATCCTTTGCCAAAGGCCTCTGGGTTACCTCTTCCACCAGCACCAGGAGCACCTCCTCCTGGTTCATGCTCCTGATGAACTTCCATTTTCTTTCTCTGTCAGGCTGAGAGCTGAAGCAATAACAGCTCAAAGGCAGTGTTGTCTAAGGCAGCTCTGGCTGACTCCCACGCTGCCACCCCCCCAGGGCACAGCAGCTTGAGGAAGGGATAGCCAACTACACTGGGATGGATCCCCCTCAAAAAGACTCTGAAATTTGAGAGAAAGGAAAATGGAATCAATCTGGGATCAGACTTAACATTTGAATCCAACCAGGAAAAACCTGAAAACAAGGAAGGGAAACTTTACACACATGTGCTTCACACCAAGTCAGCAGAGGGGGAAGTGTCTGACTTTTTTCCACTATTTCCAACAACAAAGGTATTCATCTGGAACATTAAAGACCAGGGTTCTCCTTTCTAAGGAAACAGGAGCAGAATTTGATCTTCTCAAGACAATTTCTCACCTGCTGGACTACTCTTAAGTTCTGGCTTTTGAATCTCACCCGGTTCCTCTTCACCTAACATACTTAAACCAGGTGTCTCTGTTCCCTACTAAGAGCCCTGGCTGCTATGGTATCAAGTTATTCTCACTCTCCTTGGCCTCATAAATATGTGTCATATGTATTGCTTGCCAAAACCCCAAACTGATCTTCAGCTCTGTTTTCATGCTGTCTCTCAGAATAATGTGAGATTTTTAGATGTCTACAATATTTGGGAAAATAGAATGGAAACATTTCTGATAAATTTACTGCTTACGTATTTCTGCATAGTTTCTTTAAATCAACACTTCTTATAACAGAGGGGTCTCGAAAGGAAACGAAATAAGATGTATTCCTAGAAAACTGAAGCTGCTTCACCATAAATATCATTAGCAAAAATAATAAAAACTTTGGGTACCTTTCCAACTTACCCAGTCCGTTCCCTTAATGACAAAGTTTAATGTTTCTGCCATTAGGCTGAGTCCACAGGGTATGTCACAGTAAGCTTGAGTGAGCACATATGAGAATTGCTAGTAGGATAAATGGCCTTCTGGTCTCATATATGCTTAATTTCTTGCTATTTTTCCACAGCACTTAAAACAGACAGTTTTGCCAGATGCTAATCTCCATACTAGTACTATTTTGTAGTACATTGCTTTGAACTTGTGAGGCTGCTTGTCAAGGAAGGTGCTCAAGTTCAGGAATAAAGTCAGTCTTAAGAAATCACATAACCGTAGAGAGCAAAAACCTGGACCAAAGACCCATTGTCAGGCAGACTGCAGAGGCTAGTTCCCTCCCTTTCAGAAAGACCAAACACAGTCCATACTCCTCAGCTTGAAGAAATAAAGTGTTGCAAATTCTAGCCCCCAAAAGTCAGAAGATACTTGTGCAAACCCTAATTCATTCCCGTGGGTTGTATACTCCAGGAGCCAATGTTTAGTTACACAGTATTTTCCCACAGTTTCCCAACTCCGCCTTGGACACAAAGGGAGCGTATTAAAGTGGACTCTGGTCTGAAAGGACTCAGAATTGCAGAAGTTGGCAGACTTGTGGTGCTTCCCTTTGATTATAAACCTGGAGATAAGATGGCTTTACAAATTAAAGGTATTGGGGATTGCCTTCCTGCATACCCACACAGGAGCTGGAAACTTCATACTGTAGAGCAAGAGCCTCTCTTCTTGCCCCAAATCCCCTCCTGCAAGGTCATTAGGAAAGCGTGGCAGAGGAGGAGGGGAAAACCGCCCATGTGCCAAGTCTTGTAGATAGGAAACCTGTGGAACTGACTCTGAAAGGGTGAAAGGAGTCCACAGGGAAGATGGGGAAATGCTTTAGGTTTTGCAGAGGAGCTTCTCTTGTTGAGGCCCAGAGGTCATCACCCTCAAACTGAGCAGTGGAGAAAGGGGCTGACAGCAAAAAGTGCCCACATGGTCAACATTGGAGAGAGGGGCACAGCCAAAACACCCGATGGGGGGATGAGCTGTAACTACAACAGCAGGTTTGACTGGGAAAGATTGAGTTGTCTTCCAAATTCCTTGAAAGGGTGGGTTTGTAGTACTGGTAATTCTGCACCACCCTGGGAAACAAGATTTTCACCCTTGTCTGGGCACAGCTTTCCTGCATCATGGAGTTCCCCAAGACCCTTCCTAGGCCAGCATCCTAAATATATCCATGTTTAATTTTCCAGGTGTCCAGTTTGGGACATTTGGTACATGGATAACGCATAAGAATCCCCAGCTCTCACTGAAGGTCAATGGGAGCTGTGCTTTAAATGCAAACACAAGAAGAGAACAAAATGTTAAGTGCTCTGGCCCCCCACACCTCAGATACATAACCCAAAATGAGTGGGCACATCAGGCAGTAACAGCTTTAACATCTGCACCTCAGAGACTCACACGCAAGATGAGGCTAACACTACTTCACCTCATGGAGTGCTAGCTACAGGCAGAAATCCACCTGTGTTCATGAACAGTTTAGAAACTATGTTCAGAATATTTTCAGTCCCTAAGGAAAGTTTGTATTCAGTGCAGGGTTCAGAGGATGTGTATGAAGTAATGTAAAGGAGAATAAAAGGAAATGAAAAAGCATCATCCATCTTGACTGAGGTGAGAAGTCCAAAGTGAAAAATTACAGCGTGACTACCTGTTTGAAGACTATCTTAATGCAAACACACACACAGCAGAGGAAAAGGATGAGGGGACAAAATCAGGGGTTTGGATAGCTGAATTTAAATCAGGCACATCAAAACATTTATCTTTCAGTGCACAAACATACAAACACACACATACCTATGTTGAAAATTGATCCAGACACTTCATACAGCTACCAGATAAAAATATATATTTATATGCTACCAAATTTGCAGCCAGGTTAATCTAACCTTAGCTTCTCTCCCCTGTGGACATAACTCATACGTGGTATACTTAAATAGCCCTAGGCAGTGAATTAAAAATACTGTTTTATTTACAATTCTGTAGCAAATGATTCACTGTAGATATAAGTCAACCTTTTCATTAAACATTCATCATTCAGTGGTTTGCTCCTGCTGCCATAAGGCAATGCAGTGGCAGTACCAGTGCTTAGATGACAGTGCCCTGGAATTACTGAGAGTATCCTTCTCTGCAATAAGGCAATAAATTGCAACTTATTTGCCAGGAATATGGATGTGGCTCTGAGCAGCCTGGTCTAGTGGTCAGCGGCCCTGCATATGGTGGGGGGGTTGAAACTAGATGATCACTATGGTCCTTTTCAGCCCAGGCCATTCTATGATTCTATGAATACGTTTTTTGAAAATCACTTGACTTTCATTTTAAGCAACACTTTGACCTGAAGTTCACCACCAGGTACTGAAGCCTCCCTGATGCTACCGTCATCTAGTTTGCTCCTAGGATCGATCAAGTTTCAACCTGCAGTGCTCCAAAGGGTTTGCAGACATGTCCATCAGGGTATACCAGCTTTTTCAGAGGAGGCATCCCCTTTCTTGATGAGCCACCTTGAACCAGATACTCCCTATCATAAAACAGTTGCATATTTAAAAGTAAGTTTGACTCGATCTTGCATACCATAATCCCCAATCTTGCAAAAGAGTTCAAATATGCTCCTTTTTATGTAAAAAAAACCCCCAACGAAAACCCCAACAAACAAAAAACCACCACATATATTGTCTCACTCACTATTGAAGTACTAGTAAATTCATACACATTTCATACAGTCGCAGTAGAAGATACTGCTTTTGTGCTGGACTTGGAGCTAACCATGTAGCTGGAGAGCCTGGAAATATTTCTGACAAGTTTTAGGTATTCTACAGAGAGATTTTTTACAAAACTCCTCCTTTTTTCTTCCTGTGAGGCTTGCTCAGTCATATACAAAAGAAGGGAGTTGAATTTTGTGGATCAGAACTGAACAAGGTCTTACTTCAAGTACTTAAATACAAGCGACTTGAAGCAGTTACATCTGAAATCTCACCACAGCCAACAACAGAGCTCCATTGACCTGGATTTTTCTATTCATATCTGAAGTGCCACATGAGGGTCATTACACGGAAGACAGTCAGGGAACAGTTTATGCTAATGTGTTTTCCTTAGCAGTTGGGACATGTTACAAGAAAGCATGCATTCAGTTCAGCTGACTGATGAGAGCTCACTTGGTCAGCCACAAAAACTCACAATTTTCAAATGTACCAAAATATCACTAAAAACACATGCATAAAGACGGTTAAAGACAATGCTGTATTTAATGCTGTCTTTTAGAACAGCAAAAGAGGAATCTGCTGGCTTTCTGGCTACTAGGAGAAATTCCCTTATAACCTTGTATTTGCCAGCCTCTGGTACTGTGACACCACTTTCTGCCAGTGAAACCACTATGGCAATGTCAGATGACTGTTGTGACAATAACTAAAGGAATGTGGGTTGAAAATGGTCAACATATTCCCCCATATACTTGCTTCTATAATAATGGGGGAAAAAAAAAAAGGAAGTGCTTAGAAAGATCACCACCTGAGCAAGCCTTGCCTGGGACGCTTGCTCCAAGACAGCCATGCTGCCCTGGTGCTGCAGCTTTCAGAAGTAGGGACATCTATCCTGCAGCCAAGTGCAAAATGATTTCTGTCTTTCAGACTCTCAGAGAAATACTTTCCATTCTGTTCCTGAAATCAAACAATATTGCAGTATCCACAACTGTTTCTAATACAACTGCCTGAAGAATATGTGGAGGCACTGGGTGAGGATTACCAGAAAATTATGCCTTTCCAGCTGGAATACAACATTTTCTGCCCAGTTCTGTTTAGCTCTCTGCTTCAGTCTCTGAGTACACTGCTGGGACAGTATTTCTGTTTCACCACAAGTCCTTACTGAAGAGAGAAGTTGTAAAAAGAGATTGTGAAAGTCGGGCACACCTTTTAGAAAGCAATTGATGCTTACACTATGCAAAGGGTTCTGTCTCCAGAAACCATGAGGAGGTTTCCCTTAACTCAGGTTTGCTCTACAGTCCCAATGTTGTGGAAGATCCTAGAAAACACAACCGTTTTGTAAAGGGGAGTCACATAGTTGACTTAGTTAATTATTAAGATTTATCAGCGTGGACAGATAGGGTCCGAGCAATAAGGAGCCTGTCAGCCACAAGAGACACCTCAGACCCATGTCTCTGGGGGCCGAAATTTTTATAAAATTTTCCTCATATCATCGATTCTATGTCCTATAATAAAATTTACTTTTACATTCAAATTCACTCTAAAAAGTTCCGACAACTTCCATACCTCCGTGTGCTGGAAAATATAACCACCCTGCATGCCCTGCAGAGCTGTCAGAGCTCCAAAATGCATCGCCACATCCCATCCATGGGAACACCAGGCACCCGTACAAAATCTAGCTCAGAGTACAGAGAAGGATGAGAGCCTCCAGCTGGGCTGCACCACATGCTGGTAGCAGGGACATAGCAGAGATTCTACCCATGTTCACACAGGCTACAAATCTTGCAGGATTTGAACAAGCCACCACGGTTGGTAAGGATTATGCCTATGTTCACCAGGACAATCATCCCCTTAAATCATGACCCCACACATCTCATCTCAGGCAGCTCCTGCTTGTCAGAAGGTAAATCGCCAGGCAGGAGCAGTGACTGCCAAAAGCAGCTGGCCCCAGCCTCGCGTACATCCCAATCCCTGCCCTGGCAGTGGCAGCAAATGCGATTTCCCTGGGCACTGGCAGAGGCAGAGCAGGCAATGAAGACATGACCATTTTGCTGTGCCCTTGGCAAGCTGCTGCTGCCCAAGGCAACAGCCTACACACCTCTGCTCCCAGCTGGCCCTGTTTTGCAGTCACTTCCCTGTTCTATCTTCAAATGACTCTATTAGCACCTCAAAATAAGTCATTTGGGCCCCACCTAAGGTTCGGAGAGATTTTAACGGTTGCCTTGACTCATGGATCTGCAGACTAATTGCAAGTACCATCCAGGAACATTAAAGCCCACACACAATTGTGACAACTTTGATATTATTGCTTAGAACAGTGCCCACCTGAGTCATGCTTTAATTCAGTCATTAGTATTTTCACGGAAAAGGGTGTATTTCCCCCCCCACCCAATCCCATTTCACAGAATGGGAAGCACACAGGAAGGATTTATCCTACATAAAAATAAATTGCTATTTGCATGTCAGAAAATGGCTGTGGAAAACAGAAAAACATCAATTATTCAGAGCAGCAAATAAACAAAAAGAGATTGTTTTCCAATTTTTAAAAAGAAATAGGTTATCTGCAAGCAATGGTTCCGTTTTTCCCCCTCGCAAAGCAATTGCTATATCTTCCTCTGCATTGAGTATACATATCAAGTCTGACACACTGGTTTGATTACTGTGAGAATGAACAAAACAATGAGCTTTTACAGCCAAAGAGCCTAGAATTCAAACAGATGCCAGTTCAACCTATAGAGAGATATTCCATCGTGCCTTTGAAAAATTGCCCAAAAAAATTTAAAAAAAAAATAGTCTTTTCACAGTTTTTTTAAGAGGAGAAGAGAGGTTTTCCCTTTTAATTAGTGACCTGAAGCTGTCAGCTTCCCTCTTAACATTAATGTGCCATTAGCACACGAGTTCAGGGCAATTATCTTGGTGAATGTGCCTAAATACAATCTAAGCCACCACAGTGAGAAAGAAGCCCATAAATCTCACTGTTAAATCATTTACATCACTGTTGCAGCCAGACTGGGCAGGGATGAGACTGCTGCCATGCTGCCTCCACGCTCAGATTGTGAACGTGGGTCCATGTCTCTGTCCAGTCTTCTCCACCAGTTTCTTCCATATGAGCTAGGATGAATAGACCATCCTGCGCCGTAGACACCTACTGATGTGTCAGGGCACTTATTCTCCCTCCTGCATTAAACAGAGTCCAGATTTCACTAGGCTACCAATGGGAGAAGTAACAGCCCCCCTGCTCCCAAGACAGAATGAGCTCACTGTGGATTTACCTCGTTTTTTCTTATTCTGGCAGGTTCAAATGAGACTGGGAAGAAACAGTGAGCACAGATAATGAAAAATGGCATTTTGTGCAGAGAGTTAGTTCAGTATTAGTTTGAAGGATAAAATAGCAGACTGTGGATGGTGGGGTTTTCTGCTTCATCATCTATTTTTCTTAAGATGGCAAACAGCTAGCAAAGTGCTTATTAATGAATAGCGACAAGCAGTTTCCTGTGGCCTTAAAACAAACCATCAATTACAGAGTGTGTTTTCAGTTCTAGAGGCTAAAAAGCATTCAATAGCATTCAGCTGGTTGCATGTTTTTGGGTGATGAGAAATCCAAGAAATTAATATTTAAAAAAAAAAAAAAGACAAACTGTTGTGCTTTCTCTAGACCAGCATGCTTCAAAATAGCCTTCAGCTGAGGCCTAGACAGTCAGTGTCCCTGAAAAAAAACAAAACAAAACCTTTTTGAAGAGCTATAGCCTGATCTTCATTTGACTCATTCATCTTGTTCACCAGGCC
>NW_010097975.1:36398-43149 GCF_000699245.1 Pterocles gutturalis
AAAGGCTCAGGCCCCCCAAAGCAAAGCATGGAGTGGCAAGAAGGCCAGGCTGCAGCTTTAATGGATACTGCCAAGAAGGTTTGTTCTCATCCCTTTTTCTTTCCATATTAACCCTTAGGCACTGACAGGTCAAGAAAGAGGAGACTTCAAACTGGTTACAATAAAATCACTTAGGAAAGGCAGGAAATTTTTGCACCTCTAGAGTGGCAGAGAACACCCCGTCCTCCTAAACCACCCCATTTTTCCTTCACTTGAAATGATCCTAGTGAGAAAACAGAAGCTGTGTTGGCAGATGTTACAAGAGGGGTTCCTCACTGTAATACACAGAAAAGGGAACCCGTTGCACCGTTGGAAACGTGAAACAACAGCAGCCCAAAGCTGTATCACAAAACAGAGCATTGGACATTATGGGGCTATTTACACCATCTAAAGTAAACCAAGAAATCTTCTTAGATGTTCTTGCAGGAAATCTACAGGGTCTCAGGAAAAAAAGCTACTGTATTTAAAATGGTTACAGAAACGTGCTTCTGAGCTGTGGGAAAAGAGGGAACTATCTGGGTGCTCAAGTACATCTACACTTTCTACACAACAGATGTGAGGTTTGGAAAACACGTCTCTAAAAAGCACAAGGTCATACCCAAGCAAGCTCTGGCATCACAAGCTCTAGAGAGCATTTCCAACCCAAGAACTAGTTCCGAGTTCCCTTTCATAAGCAGATTGCAGCACGTTATAGAGCTGGTCTGAGAGGCCTCTGCATTAGGCATTAACTGGTGTTGTACAGTTAGAAACAAACTTTGACAGCACAACAGGTTTTGTGCATCTGTCCTGCAGCCCAGTGTTAGAGCTGCCCATGAGCCACAACCCAGAGCCCTAGACCTCAATATGGGACTCAGACTTATTTCAAAGTTTCATGAGGTTTGGATCCAGACGTCCAGTTTAGGACCAACCTCTGCTAACTCATCCCCTCCTTCACCAACAGAGACACACACACCACCTTTAAAATGGGCAAGCAATCTAAACTAGTGTGAAGAGGGTTCAGCAAAAAAAAGCTGTACGCAAAAAAAACTTTTTCTGGATAAGTGTAATGTAGGTATTTTCTTTTTAAACATGCTACATCCAGCTCCATCAGGAAAAGAGCTGTCAGCCCCTTGCACCCACCCAGGGTGCTCAGAGACAAAAGTCCTGCCCATACCGTGGCCAAATGCCACACAGCAATTACTGACCCTTATGCTGGCACAAAACAGTAAACACGCACCCAGCCATGACTGCTGTTGGCAAGTTGTGTACGAAGCAGCTCATCATTCGTGGAAGCTTTCTCTGCTCCTATAAAGCTACAGCAGGGACTGATTTTGTCTTTGCATGTGCATCCTTGTCGAACTTACATAAAATGTGGAAACTCATGAAATACAGCAAAAGGTGGCTTTCTGCAAGCGGAAAGCTCTCTCCATAAACCCGACTTCTCATGACGGCAGAGGTGCTTGTTTGCTTGTGCTGTTGTGCTCCCATTGCATGCTCAAA
This sequence comes from Pterocles gutturalis, assembly GCF_000699245.1. NCBI lineage: Eukaryota > Metazoa > Chordata > Aves > Pterocliformes > Pteroclidae > Pterocles > Pterocles gutturalis. The sequence goes on from NW_010097975.1 coordinate 37,917, forward strand.
TGACCCCTGCATCTCAGCTGTGTGCTCCTGTCATGACCGATAAAGTAAGGCCTGTCAAGCCATTTCGGATTCAAACCATCTTTATTATTCACCCCAGCGAATATTGTGTCAGTTAGATAGGCCGGTGGTTTCACAGGAACCGCAGAGGTTATCTCACTATAATATAACCACAGTGCCAGCCACAAAGAAAAAATTTCCACCCATGTAAATATTTAATACAAGCATGTATTTCTTCACATAGAAGAAAGGATAGTGGAGACCCCTTCGAGACTATCCAGAAGCACGCTAACTACAACAGCACCAACACACGTCCGTAGAGATTGTCCATACCTGCGATCTCTCAGAGCCAAGACTTATTGATATAAGTTTTATAACCTTATTCAGGGTGAGTTTACTGAAATCAGGATAGAAATATAAGGATTCCTATTAGCATGACCTATCCACATCTTGGGTCAGATCCCAGGAAAAAAAAAAACCTGCACTCATTTTTCAGCCATAAATTATGTGCTTAATTATCCAAATGTCAAACTGTGCTTGCAAATAACTAGGAAGGTCAGATCAGAGCGAGTTAGACCTTTAAAAGCCAGTTTCAGGAGCCAGTCCTTTCCACAGCAGACATGTTAAGTACATAACAGTTAGAACTCACTGCCACTTTTTGCAAGTTGCTTCTACAAGGGCTACGAACAAGGATTGAACTCTTCTTCCCACTTGGAGCAGTTAAGGAGCTTGTGGTGCCAGGGTCTGTGCTATGCACTGTCAGGAAGACAGAATTTCAATTCCAGGACTTCCCTATGTTAACATTTAACCATACAGAGCAGGAGGTAACCAACTCTCTCTCATTATGAACAATTATCCAGACTACTCATGAGCAACTAGCATTTACACTCAGAAAAATCTCAACCCACAGTAAACCCAACAGAGTGTGGGGCAGAGGATGGATTAAGGTTTTCTTTGAACTATTAGTCACAGTAGGAAATTACTAAGTCAATATTGAATTCCAAAGGGCTTCAGGCAGAGACCACAGACCAAATTATCACGGCTGTAAGCAGAGACACACTGAATGAAATTTGTAATGGGAATAAGTATTAGGAGTGCAAGGGAGATGCACCCTCAATTTGGCTCTTTGTTTTTCATAGTACGTGGCTACAAACACGCTGGATCCAGGTCCTCAGACTCAAAAGAGTCCTATTGACTTCAGTGAGATTTGGACAGAGCCCAAGGTGTTCATGAGAGACATTAGCCGAAAACAGGCAAATACATGTTTCCTGACTTCCTCTCCTATTGCCATGATGGGCCTGGAAGCAAGTCAGAGGGAAACCCCCGGCCAGATGCACTGGCTTTGGCAGCAGGCAGCCAGCCTTGGTCACCACCCTGGGGTAAGCCCGGGGAATCGGGACTGCTCCGTGCATGCTGCCCAGGCACCCAGCATGGTTGAACCAAGGAGCAGCCGGGCAACCACTGGGGCAGAGATCAGATGCATTGCACAACAGGGCTGCCAAAAGTGCCCCAGGTCTTCCACATGCAGGTTTCATGTTTGTTTTGCCAGATATGCCAGACCTAAGCAAAGACCATGAAGCCCATCACGTAGTAACAGGAAGGCTATAAAATGAAGCTTCCCAACCCTGACACCACCAGCAGATACCAAGCTTCCTCGCCTGGATAAAATCAAGCCCACTAGTCCTGCAGCAAACTGCTTTGCATCTCCAGAAAACAGAGCTGCAGTTGCCTGTCTGCCTGATGCTGTTCTTATTGCCTTTTCTCCTCGCAGGGAGGCAGCGCTCCTGATTCTTCCATCAGCAAGAGTTTCTTCTGCTCTCTCCCATAGCAGGTCACTGCATTATGTTCTGCACTCTAACAGTCCACTAATGTTCTGTGTAACTCTCTTACTCTCTCAAGGCTGTTTCTTGCTCCCACCAAACTCAAAGACCACCCTTTTTGACAGCAAGGGCAGCAGCATGCCCCAGCCCGAGCACTAGGAATGCAGAGGGACTGGCACAGCTCAAGAGGAACCATCAGTCCTCTGATGAGCTCTGTGTGCCATCAGTCAAGAGACGCACAGGTTGCCTCTGCAGAGCAGCGTTGGTTTTGGCACCCTGAACAGGAACCATGTCCAGGGGAATCTATTCTCCAGCATCAGCTCTCCCCACCCCACACCCAGAAAGAGCAAATCAGTTCTCAGCGAACCCAAATCAAACATCCCATTTCCCAGGTGCTTTAAGAGGCATTGTGATTGACTGAATGGATTTAATCCTGACTGAAAGTAAGAAGAACATCCTTTCAAAGAAAAGACACTACCTTCTACCATTTCATATGTAAAAAGTTGCTGCCTCTGCTTCCACCAAACCTTGAAGCTCATTACAGCTTAAATGCTAAAAAGTCCAGAACAGAAACATGGCACGGAGACATTACAGCTTTAATCCTTCATAGGATTAGCGTGTTTAAATCTGATGAGATAGAAGGGAAAATAAAGGGTACACATAAAAAGACATCTGGTTACATCACCTCAGCAGTTCCATGAGTGTATTTTCGTGTACTTTTTTCTTACCTTTCTTTTTTTAACATTTCTAGGGATCTCAAGTGAGTCAAAGTGTCCTTTACTCTCGCACGCACAAGAGGAGCTGCAAAACATGTAACAGAAGTTACATCTTTGAAGAGCCAGACACAAAAAACAGATTCTGCTGTGGCATTAGACACAAATTACACAGTACAAGCCCTGAGCTTTCTCCTAGAGCTGGCACCAACTTGCTTTTCTTGTCCCCAAACATGCAAGCAATGCTTGGATGGGTTTTGTGCAACCCTATCATCCATTCTCCAGAAAGAAAAATACACAAATAAATAAAAATTAAAAAAAACCCAACAACTTCAGGGAGAAAGTGTTCATTCGCAAGCAATGCTTGGATAGGTTTTGTGCAACCCTATCATCCATTCTCCAGAAAGAAAAATACTAAATAAATAAAAATTAAAAAAAAAACCAACAACTTCAGGGAGAAAGTGTTCATTTAACAAATGAACAACAGAGAGAAGGAAACTGGTGAGAAATGCTAGCGTCAGATATGGGCAAATAAGCAGCCAGAAGGGAAGTTTTGTGCAAAAGTGCTTTGAGTGTCCAGGAACAGTGAAGGAAAGTTGTGCAAGACCAAAAAGCAGGAAGGAACATGTAGTCTCTATGCATGTGTGTATTAGGAGAGGAAACAGATGATCATAAAAGACGCACATGCAAACTTTTGTCAAGAAGAAAGAGACCTGAAGTCCTTTTTTTTTTTTTTTTTTGGTTACTTTTTGTTTCCCCTCGAGTTTCTGCACATATCTGACTGGATCACTCAATCCAAAACCGTGGTCCTGAGTGCCTACACCTCACATCTGTGTATGTGATGCTTTTCTCACAGATGCTGAGCATACAACTTTCCCTAATGATAGGCAGAGGATGCAGATGTTCATTATCTGTAAAACCATTGCTTTTCTAATTAAGCTGGATGTAGGTGCTCACCTCTGAAAATTTAACCTAGGGGCTTTCATTCCACCCACCCCCCATGAAATGGATACACTGAAGAGGTTCTTCAGGGCAGAGTGCAAGAGTGAGGAAAAAAATAGCTGGATTTATTACATCCTTCTTCACTTTTTAATTAGGGGAAAAAACAGAGGAAAGACACTGGAAGTAAAATCAATTTGCTGCTCTTGATTTGGCTTTCTGTTAGTGACAATTTTACTCCTAAAACCAAATTATCTCTGGAGAAATAATTCCACTTACTTCAAGGCAATTCCTCTGTTAGATAAGTTGCTTACCTTTCTTTCTCAGGTCTGTGTGCTTCCCCCACTTCGTTCTCTGAACCTGAAAATATCTTTAATTTCAGGGCATTTCTCTATCAGCCCTTCAAATGAGATCTTCAAAAGTGAGGAACACTTTCTCTATACAACTAAACTCTCCATACATATAACAAGATTTAAAGCAAATTAGAAATTGCCTTAGCTGCACAACACCAGGGAAGAGATTTTGGAATATGCAGCATTCTGATTAGAAGAAAATGCAAGTGAGACACACTGGCTGATTTGAAGTCTATGTGATGGGGAAAAAAATTTCCTTTCATCAGACCATAATTCATTAAAACAGTTGCCCACCTCCCATCTGGAAGTCAGCCATATCACTGGATATATTGTGCATCAGCACAACTATTTAAGCACTCTTAACCCAAATCACAATAGAAAAATTGTCACTTATTTCTGTTATTTTTTTTCCTTTACTTTTCCAGGGCTTTAACTTTTTTGGAACATGTGTCAAAATAAATTTTGAGGATCCTGACTGCGGGTTTAGTTGAATCTAAGCTGCTTGGAATTTATTTTTTACTTCTCGTTTTCAGCCCTGGTATTTCTTTGTAAGATATCCCACTGGGAAGTAACCAGAAAACCATTTCCTTTTTTTTTTTTTTTGAGGATCTTAAAAGTCACATAAGAAAGATGAAATGACCATCAATAGTTCCCAGGGGGAAGACTGGAAATAGAGGAGATTCATGAGCAGTTCTTAATGCATCAGCTTCTCCCACACATTCAAAACCCACATGAAAACTGGAACCCACACAGTAAAAGCCCTTATGAGCTTGTGCACCACTTAAAAATTTAAACAGTCTTCTTCTAATGGAAAAAGATAACCTATTAAAGGCAACAGTGCCCATCTACCAACATAATATTCATGCTGCTCAGGCTGCTGGGGCTTTCTATTTTGCTATTAAGGCCCTTCGTGCTTTTTTGTTTTTCTGTAGCACCGAGGTGGAAGTCTAACAAAGGTGTCATTTCCCAGGAGGGATCTCCACTTCCTTGCTTGCCTGTACTGAGGGAACCAGGAGACACCCAGATGTAACCACTAGGCAATGGAGATGAAATGCTGACAGCACAGTAAGATTAATGGGAGCTGATCCACTGGCATTGCCTTTTCCTATCTCTGCAGTCCTTTGCAGTTTGTGTTTGCAAATCCAATTTTCTGCTTCCAACGTGGGCAGCTCTTTTCTTCATTTTTTTTTCCTCTGACTAGCATCACCTCAAGGCTAACCATGGACAAACCACTACCAAAAAACCTCTGGAAGGACAAAATCCATATCTCTCTTTACTCTGAGAAATCCTCTGAAGGAATACTCCCATCCACACCAAGGGGATACACTACTCCTAGAGAGCAGCTGCTGTAAGAGCAACCTTTGTCCTGGTGAAATGTGGCTTGAGAGACAGCCGGGATACTCATCTTGCC
>NW_010097975.1:43180-99123 GCF_000699245.1 Pterocles gutturalis
GTTTTATCCCGCCGCACAGGACAGTATTTCTATGTGAACACATCCACCTTTCATTCCTGAGGCAGGCTAAGAGTTCGCATACGGTGAGTTACTACAGCTCAAATGATGAGTGACTCTGTCTTAGTGGAAAAGCAGCACAGGAGCTGAGCACATCCTACATTTTACTGCCACTGTTGAAAGGGGAAAGTCCTGCACTCCCTACATCACCCTTAGACGTGCTCTCTTGCTTACTTTTCACCAGCTCCGGTGCTTGCTCAGAGTCTAGGAATTGATACAACGCAGTAATCCACCAGCAAATTATCTCAGAAAAAGCAACTGAGTTTTCTGCCAGGATAGGGGCAAAATTGGTTCAGTAAAAAGTTTTACAAGCTGCAGAGTCAGCACAGTACGGCACAGCAGAGAACAAGAGCAGGGGTAGGTAGGACAAGGAGGAAGAGGATCTCTCCCCCTCAGCAGATGTAAGTTGTTTGTAAGACTCAGCCATAACATGCAGCCTCACCTTTGGGATCACATGAATGGTTTCTCCCATCACTACAAAGGCATCCAAGCAGAGTGGTGAGGAAGGAAGGGCAAAAATCCTTTGGCGTACACTCTGACAGAAAAAAGAAAAATGTGTGTGAATGGAGTTGTCCAAACATACATTTTTGTGGAAGAAAATTGCAGGATGAGTATTTTAATAAAGAGAATATTTTAATCCTTTTTTTTTTTTAAATTTGCTTAACATTAATCACAAACAAACATTTGGCACAAAGGATAGACTTGTTAATGATTCAGTGCCTTGGTTCTTCCAGTGAGAGGGAGCACTGAAATCCAGTATTTACAGGCTGGATAACAAGCTGTTAAACAATAACTGGGAAAACTCATAAGCTTTCCAGGGAGGAATAGAAAAGGGAAAGGGAAGTGGAGAGGGAAAGGGAAGAGAAAGGACTAGATCATTATACGCCACAAAACCAGATCACAAATTTATTTTGTTTTTAGTTCTTTGCAGGTTCCTTTTCAAGTAAAAAGATGTGACATTTTAGAAGCCTGTAACAGCACCACTTTGCACTTTTAATACAGACTTTTAAAGACATTAACTTCCATGTGGGCCACAGCCTTTTTCTATGGGGGAGATATGAAATGGCTGTCCTGGCAGCAACCACTGCTCTCACAGCCAAACATCTCCCCCTGTAACCAGGCATAGCTGGATGCTCACCCAGGAGCGGTGCCCATAGGGCTCTCCTCTTGTCAGTGCCACTGGTGAGGCATCGACGACCAACAGCTGCTACAACTACGCCAGGGAAGTCATCAAAAGTCATCTCCAACCTGGAAAGCAAGGCTGTGAGGATATAAATTGCATCATTAAACAGCGTACACCTACCCATACTAGGGAAAAAATCAGCACAGTAGCAGCTCAGAAACAAAGACAGGCAGATGAGTTTCCCTCTGCATACCTGCTTCATGGGTTTATATCATTATATGACCTCCTCCTCTCATGGACCACAGATGAGTTCTGCAACACTGCACAAAGTGCCCACGGTGGCCTGCAGGTATTTATTATTTACTGAAATCTCAGGAGGTCCATGCTGAAAGCAGCCTGAGAAAGCAGGCTATGTTTTATCCACCGCGTGACCCAGTTTCCAGCAGCTTTGCCAAGCACTTCTGTCACCAGCGACAGGGCTGAATAATGTTCAGTCAAGTAGGTGATGAGTTACGTGAAACTAGCTTCCAGAGGAAATTAATTTCCACAGAGAGGCTCTGGCTACTTGAACTTTGTTTTAAAAAGCTGTGTTTTATTGCAGACTAAGTTAATGAAGAAAGGTAGCTGACAGGCTGCTGCACTGCCTGTGTTATCTCTCAGCCACCTTTCTCCCAGCAGCAGAAGCAGCAGTGGAATGGGAACATCTACTGATATGAACTTCCATTTGCACTCATTTTACTGTTTCTCTTCCTACTGCCACATCTACAGCTTTGCTATTCCTGTGAGAAATAATTAAGCCTACTTTTAATACAACGCTGCGTACATGACATCCCTGCCAAGACCATTCTCTTCACCCTCTTCTCTCTCTCTCTCCACCAAGCAGAAGAACAGATTGCAAAAATGACTGCATGCTCAGCCTTCTGCCTGGGAACCTAAGTAGGGGATAACATCTATATAACCCCCACTGCTCCTTACAAGCACTCAATCTCTGAAAACCTTCTTTTTCTGCTTTTATTCTGACAGACTTATCACAGTGGATCTCCCTCCAGGGTTTCCATCTCTCTGACCTAGTGTTTGCATGCTGGAAGATTCTGGAGGCCCTCAACTAAAATCTTAGTCCAGATAATAAGATAAAGGTAGTATTGAATCCATCAACCTGAAGAATGTATTCTCCATATTATATCCATGCTACAAAATTTACCCTAATATTTAGGATAAACTACTTTGTGGAACCTGTATAGGTAAGTACTGCATTCACACTCAGGTAGGTTACTGCTTCTAATAGCTCTTACCTCAAACATCTCAGTTACAACATCCGTTGGCTCTCAACATGTTCAAAAGCACAGCCTTCTACATTTCAAAGACATATGGGAAAACGTGGGGAAAATGCAAAAGAATCTTTTACTGTGGAGCGGCTGCTATTCCACATGGTTTATCTTAGCACAGCAAACCAGGCATGCTTATCTCTGCTCAGGATCCTTTGCACGAATATTGCTGGAAAACACACTTTGATGTGATCAAATGCTTAGTAGTAGTTCCTCACCAAACATCAGGAAACAGCAAACGGATTGAAGCAAAGACTTCACAAGACGGGATTTCCTTGTGGTATTTTCTATTGTTATCATGAAAAAAAATCATGAAAAAAAATTGAAAAACTTGAAGGTGCTTCAGTTTACATGCCTTTGAGGCCTCGTGTGCTTAGAAAGAATCAGGTAAAAGCACGGTCAAACTGTAAAAAGAATTTTAAAAAGCCGTGCTCAAAAACACCAGAAACAGAGAGCTGTTGAGGCATACGCCTTAGCCTAGACACAGTCACAGGCAAGAACAAAAGGGATCTCCCACCCACCTTTTAGCTGCCCAAGGATATGTAGATACAAGACTAACAACTTCTCGGTCTTTATCTGTCTTTACCCTGCTCTCTCATACAGTATTTTATATGTTTGGTTAGACACCATAAAAATGTCCCACGCACTTCATTAGCTGAAAAGCTTCTCAATAGCATAATGGTGGGGTTTCCTATAATAAAATCTAAATAAAATCCTTAATGTTTCTAGATCCGATCAGTATTAAACTCAACCACGTCTGATTCATTGGAGTGCATACCCAGCCTTCTCACCAGGCCTTGCCAGCCATTAGCATTCAAAATTAATGACTCAGTTCCTCATCAGACTGCTTTAGAAATAGAACTAGTTTTTTAAATAATTATGAATTCTGATGAGATTTATTTGTCTTCAGATTTTTGATGCTGCTGAGTTTTGATTTTCAAACTCTTTCTTTGTAGCCACCAACTTCAGAATCTTACTTTTTAAAAATAGGCACATGAAAGTCATATGAAACAACATGGCTCCAGAAGTCCATGCTATGTAGTCAAAATAAATGCACAAAGCTTGACAACTGTGTTTGTTAACTTCACCGGCTTTGTAGACAATCTGGAGCAAAGTGTCAGGACCAGACATAGGCAGTCCTTGGTTTTTGAAGGGACAAGAGGGAGCAGCAGCGTAACAGATCCCTGCCCTCTGGGATATCCCTATCCCAGCAGGTAGGAGTGGAACCAAGACTATTCACACAAGCAGCCCACAGAGGTGTAGGGGACGAGCTGCAGCTTTTGCAGCTCTGGCAGGAGGTCAATAGGCAATGCACTTGGTCCCTAAATTTCGCTTGCAATGAAACCAGAAGCAATAACCAGAAGCCTCTAGGTGAGGGACAAAATTTTGAATGTTTTCTCTGAGTCTAGGAAGTGGAAATGTATGCACAGACCTAAGTCTTTATGTCACACAGAATCCATCAGATGCACAGGTAGTAAAACTCTACCACATAAAAATTAACTTCACATCTTTGGAAACCTCAGGCTACTATTCTTCCAAGAAAATATTCACACCAAATAATTTATTCTTGCTCTAAGCCATTTTATCTGCTTAAAAAGCCAGACAGTAGGGGACACAAAAACTTGTTTTGTATTAAAAAAAAAAAAAAAAAGACAGTTTTCCCTTTCCATCCCCCTTCTAACTAGAAACATCTGACCATTGTTGATTAAACTAGACTATAATTAATTCCAAGAAAAAGATCAAGTTAGATTTTCACTGGCAGCATAAATGGACTTAGAAAAATGTATGAGTGACAAAAACAAAGTAAAAACCTGTAAAGACACAGAGGACTAGGATTAAAATGTTTACGTCACTTCAGCCTTCAAAGTTTTTCCTTTCTTTCTGCAAGTACATCTCAATTCTCTCAGCATTTCACTACAATTGCCATGATACTGGGATCTGTGTTGTGGGAGAATGGTGTCATGGCAAAGATTATTGCTAAGACTTTTACATCTGATGTGAGAACAAGTGCTATCCTCCAGGTCTAATGGGGACCAGGCTGTAAGTCCTGTTACTTGCCTTGTTTGTCTACAGAAGAGTGGTGGCAAGACAGCTCTCAACAGACAACGCAATTCCAGCTGGGCACTGACACCAGGTGGGGTGCTAAGATAGAAAGCTGAAACAGCAGCCCAAAGGAGAGAAGTGAATGAAACCCCTGCTGCTACCCTGGGTAGATCAGGGGGGGTCTTCTCTGTCAGAAGGAGGTGAAAGCCCACTGCGTGCAGGCATGTGCATAGCCATCAGAAAAAAACATATGTCCTACAAATAAATCCTCTCTCATAATTAAACTCAGCGAAAGTTCTCATGTACGTCTGTGTGCTTATTTGCATAATCTTGCCTGCATTTCTGTGCTGTGCGTCACCTCTGGTCTGCCCAGCAGAGACAGGTCATACGGATAAAATCCCTGACATTTTGCAGCTCCTTTTAACAGTCTGCATCCACACAGGGACCATGACAGCTGCTGGACTGACAACCCCGAAGCAGTGTGTTGCTGCAGGTCCCAGCAGCTGCGGCACAGCGGGCAGTGCTGTGCGTGTCCCCCCACGCCAGCCAGATGCAAAGGGACCACAGCGGAAGGTAGGGGTCGGACTTGGAGACAGTGGTTTTTTTTTAGCTTCTCTGCTGAAAGGTGCCAAATTTACAGTCATCGATTAATTTTATGCAGGGTTTCCCCCCTGGGCAGGGGCAGGATCCACCACTTGATGTCACCAGCTGGTGAACAGGCACCACAAATTTGTTACCAACAGTCAAGAAGTGCCAAAGGCAGATTCTGCTGTTTGCTGCATGGTGGGGGAGAGCTCTGATCTGCAAAGCAGCCTCAGCCTGTCACTCTGATTCAAGCAGTTCAGAGCGTTTTCTGAGGAGACAAATGTTTCATTTGCATTTCCTTTTCCCACACTGGGCACTGGGAACATACCACTGACAGCAATCAGCAGGCTGTACATCACATAGCCCTTCAGAGATCTCCTTTTGTATGTTTTACAATAAAAATACTATGAAAACCCACAGCAGCACAGGTCATCCTGCTGCGAGTTGCAGTGTTTGCTAAGCGAAGAGAAACATGCAAGGTTTAATGTCCTGTCCTTCAGTGCAGCTCTGACCGCATGCTTGAAGCTTCCTCAGCATAGTAATTGGTAACACTTGAGGGTTTTTTATGAAGTGTTGAAACTGCAGTTTAAGTGAAACACATCTGCTGGCAAAGATATAACCAATTTTGGAAAATACAGTATATATTACAGGGCCAGAAAACACCATCATTTTACCACTGCCCTTCTTCAAAAGGTATGTAAAGGAAAGGTCAGCCGTCCTGATCTTGCAAGCCAACCATGTAGAGGAATCTTCATTTATCGGGTATCAGCATACTACTGCTCACCCTGCCTCCCCCAGCCAGGACCTCATCCTCAAACACCTCTGAGTCTGAGAGTCTGGATCCATCCCCAAACTTCTCTGCATCTGGCCTGGAGGATCCCACCTCTTACTGAGGTGCTGCCTGTCCCTCCAAAGCAGGCACAGGAGCCACATTTTGCTCTCTCACACAGAAGAAATCTCCTGCGCTGTGGAGAAGAGCTGCACTTCAATGCAATCCCCAGGAAGCCCAGAAGCAGCTTCTTGCCCATCTCTGGGTTGGATGTCACTAAAAATAGGCACGGACCATGCCCCACCTTTTCTCTGCAAATGCACCAGTTTGATTTTTGTTCTTTACATTTGCCTCCAATTCAGAAATCACCCCATTGCTTTGAAAGCTAATGGAGAAACTGTGAGAAACTACAAATGTTATACATTCCCTAATATCACCTGTGAGCAACCTGTTGGAAAGGAATCAGAGCAAATGAGATCTCCTGGGCCTGGAAACCCGTGTCAGGAGAGCTAACCAAGCAAGCTGCTTCCCAAAGGGCCCTTTGCATGCAAGTTTGAAAGGAAGGGGCTGAAAATCAGCATAGGCAAAGGAATCTTTTTCTCAGAACAGCCCTTTGTTTGTACTAAAGATACACTTTCAGAAGTACTCTTTGTGGCTTAATCTTCTTAAATACCATTTTTCAGGAGGCCAGGCAGCCTGCATTTTTAAGGAGATTTCATGGACTGTTTATCTTAATATAATCTCCTACAAATGTTTATGGGGAGAGTTTTGTTTAATGCAGTCGGTGATCTGTATAAACATCACCAGGTATGAGGCTAACTGTGCTCTGTGCTGAACTGGAAGTTGTGTGGGAGCTTTATTTGGGATATTAAAGTAGCACAGTTCAATATATGATTTTATTCACAGTAGACTGCTGGGAATTAGAGATTAGTCATATGGGGATTTTAACAGTTGTCTAGTTACGAGAGGCTGACTCAATGGGTTTTGTCTTGTAAAACGTCACCCAACTGTCTTCTTACTTCAGATTACAAGATTAAGAAGCTAAATACTTATATCTCCAGAGAAAGGCTTGAATATTGGTATGAGAGGGCAGGAGAAGAACACAGAAGGAGGGAAGCAGAAATATATCTACACACACAGTTTCACACTCTTCTTGCAAGTGACTAGAAAAATGGCACTAGTGCTTCCAAATTAAATTTTCTCTCCCTGACCCCGTGTCAGAGTCATTCAGTTTACAAGTCAATTTCATATTATTAATTGTCAGCCTTGAAAACTCCACTTGGGTTCCACAAATCAAGTTGTTTCTCTTTAGGCCTCCTAAATCACCAGTAATGAAGATTTTGCCCTTTGTAATTTACCTGTTGGTGCTTTGGAGATCCAGACCTAAATCCATCTTACTCATCCCTGTAGTGCCTGCGCATGCTGGCTCTGGATCTTTTCTGAAGAAGCACTGTTGTTTCAATGTCCAGGAGACTAAGACAGACATTTCCCAGGCTGCCTCACTTTTTTTCTCTACTCTCTGCAAACAGCCTCCATGTGTTGTGTGCATGTTGCTGGGATGCACAGAGGATCTGTGAAAGATGAGTCTTAAGAGACTGGAAAAGATGCACTAAGTGAAAGATCTGATAGGATTACCCACTGCTCTGCCCTGATCTATGTTTTGACTATCTCAGTAGCAGAACAGGCAGAGGATGAAAACAGAAAAGGATGGGGTCAACCTGACCACCATGGCAGAGTTTCAATATACCCTTCATCCACTAGGTTTTATTTCACACATACAAAAGAATCCAGGTTTCCATGACATCCAAATTCTTAGCTTTTCGCCACCAGCATCAATAACTACTATTTGTTATTAGTAGAGCACTTGTCTTATTAGAAGTCCATTCTCCTTCACATTCTAGGCGTGGTATTGATTTCATTTACACAATCACACAGTCTACTTAAGCTTGTACTTTTAGGAAAGTCATAGTGCTTTACATCAGGAAGTGTCACTTGCTAGATTCACATATGGCAATTGCATGGCAAGTTGAAAAAGAAGCAATCAACGGTTGTGTGTAGGAGTTCCTGATTTGTGCCTCAGAGTTACTGCCTCTCTGCCAGGTATAAAGACAGAGACAGAACAAACTCTTCTAGCAAAAATAACACTATTTTTGTCTGCTGGCACATAACCGAGATCAAGGATCAGATTTCTTATGTCAGTCATGCTATCTTATTAGCCAACTCCAGACTCTGTGTATTGAAACCTGTATTTTACTGCTTTACCAGTTTCTGGTAATTGTTCTGCCCTAGAATGAGCATTCAGATGGGCAGAAATTATCTGATGCCATAACCTTCATATTTACTCCCCCCAACACAAAACCAACTTCAAAATCTATACATCAATCATAAGCTCGAAATTTTGTCTCATAACACTTCAGAGGAAGGAAAATTGCCAATGGTCCGTGACTTTCACTCCATCCTTCATCAAGCCAAGAAGAAGAAAATCACCATGTAGCCATTAAACAAATGCCACAGAAAACTACCACCTGCTAAAAAAAGTTAGCTATATAAGACTTCAACAAGTATTGAATGTAGTCCATTCTCTACTGAACCAAGACTCTTCTTGCAAAAACAAGCAAGTTACTTGAAAGAGAACCTTATACAGGATGTTTAAACAGTTGCAGAACTGAAGCCTCAATATAGGTTCTTATGATCTTGGATGTATTTTATTTTTACCCTGCTGTTATTTCAACTTTACAGGGGTCTAAAATAACCACTGTAATTCATTAAACAGAGCAAACCTGATGTAACTTTAATCTCAGGAATTCCCTAAGCACCTGGCTGTGGGATGCAGGGAAGGTATGTCAGGGAAGGCATCAATCTCTGACACACCATGGCAGTTTTAATTTTCTTACAGTCTTTTCAAACAGGTATGGTTATGATGCTACTCTTCCTCTGAGAGACTGAGTGAGCAAACACACCTCAGCCAGTAGTGTTTTGTGTCTTTCTCCCTTGATGTTCAAAACTTTAGCTAAAGAACTTACACTGTGTAAAATGGTATTTTTACTGCCACAGATACAGACAGTATTCTTAGGACACAGAATAACCGAGGGGGTCACCCAGTGATGCCAGCAACCACTCCTAGAAGGACAAAATATAATAATCTCTTACTCTCCCTTTGAGAGGAATAACCCATCCTTACCTTCTATATTTCCACTAACTAAGCCCCTTAATCGTTGCTGAACTACCATCAAGGTAATTACCTTCATCCATGTCATCCTTTTAACTCCTTTTAAACATTTGGTCTTGTCCACGTACTGTGGCAATAAGTTCCACTGCTTATCAATCATTGTAAGGAGAGTTCTTCCTTGAAGACCTTTAAATCTGTTCCCCAGTGAATTTCATCAAGTTTTCTTGCATTATAGCAGCCCGTAGAAACCCCTTACTCACGTTCTCCATGCTGTTCATGACAGACCTCTGTGGAACCCCTCAACCATCTCTCCAGTCGCTTTTCTTCCCCAGAGTGGAAAATGTGACTTACTCTCACACTACAACAGCTACAGCATCTATCATCTTTCTTGCCCTTTTCTGCACATTTTCCTGTCCTACTGCATCACATTTGAGATGGTGTGATCAGAACTACATAGATTTATATAGGAATATAATGATGTTAGATTTCTGTTCCTTTTCTGATCATGCCTAGCCTTCCATCATGAGGCCATGAGGGAACTGAACCAATAGCTTTTGTAATACAGAGGCAGTATCTTCTGTGCCCCAGCTGAAACAGCTTTGGTTACAGAGGATTCAGGCTCAGAGGAATGAGAGGATGCCACTAATAAAAGCAAAAAAATAAAATGAAATAAAATGAGGCAGTCAGGTTAGAATTTATTTTAAAACAGGAGATAGTGAGATAATAAAAAAAGAAAAATATATGCAAGCTTTCCTAGCACAGTGTTTTGGAGGGGAGGAAAAAAAATCATATTTTATTTTCAAGCTGTGGTTTGAAAAAGTGTCACTGAGGAAACCGTACCAGAAATTTAGGGTATGTCTATGCTGCACAATGCTAATTGACCCAGCTGAGCTCTGTGCTAATGCAGCTATATTGCTTACAGTACTGAGAGCTAACTAGTTTAGAGCTCTCTCTGACATCTCTTCACCAAATTGCACTGTGCAATGGAGAAATACTTTTTTTTTTAGTCTTCAGCACTGCAGGGCACCTTGAAAAGGCAACACACTACTATCTCCTTTATACCAGTGGAATAGTGGCTGTGGTACCCTTGCAGACTTAAGGTGTTGCATATACCTTGCAGAAAGACCCCAACCAGGACAACCCATGCACCTTAACTGTGCATGGATGAATATGCCTACTGATTTCAACAGAGGGAACAAAGCTAAATCCAGGCATATGGGTCTTCTGCAGCAGTAGGGCCTAAAATTGGTAACCCCCCCCACGCAATGAAAACTAGCTCTTCAACAGAGCCTATGCAAGATATTATGCTATTGGGGTGACAGTGCCAAACAAAAGTGGGTGTTGTACCTTGGATACAGCGCTTACTGCACACTTGAAAGAACCTTACTCTACACAGGCTCACAACATCAGAGCTGGACTAAGTCTTGTACAGTCAAAAATCCAGCTGCAACAAGGGGACGTACTGCATCAGCTCTGTTCTAGAGAGAAAGGTTATTTCTGCCTATTTCTGCCAACAGCTCAACACCAACAACTTGTACACAGAGGGTTGGCGCTCACTGAGAGACCAGGTCTTCCTCCAGAGAGGAGACCCAAACTGATACAGCCTGGTTGCTGCTGTTACCTAAAGCCCTCAGCCACAAGCAAACCTGTCGGGGCAGCCCCACCTGCCTTGTGCAGAGCCATCTGGTGTGCCCCCAAATTCACAAGGAATGGAAAACTCCGAGCCACCTCCGAGAGCATGCAATGACAGCCAGCACTGAGCAGCGCTTGGAGAGGATGGACCCAAATATTTCTGAGGACCTCCTCACTGAACCAGGCACAGAATAATCACACCTCCTGGACAGTGAAGTAGCTATCGCCACAGGCAGGTCTGGAAGAAATGCAGTATTAAATAAACAGCTACCCATGACACACACAATTGACATGATGGCTGATGTATTTTTGGCCTGATTCCTGTCTGGCAGCTCCCTTTAGTGAATTTTCTCTTTAGCTAATTTTACCCAAATTTGAAAGAAGGGCTGGAGTCTCACAGATTATTATATTTTTATAAGTTTCAGGGATCTGGCAGCTGGGGAGAGAAGACTGACCAATTTTAGTGCTTTCTGTTAAGGGAAAACAGGCAAAACTCAGACACTATATCTTCCAGCAAGCCTGTGACAGCCAACAAACCCGTACACATTCAGTGGCAGACTAGCATCTCTGATGTTTGCTCTTGCAGAGCTGGTAGTTTTGCACTGGTGTATGGTTAAGGACACAAACTCATAGGCATCCAGGTTTAATTCGTTCTGCTGTTCTCTTAACAGTTTCCATTATTTTGTTGAGGCATTAGTAATAGCAAAGCATCCACTGAGATTAGGATGATTTGTGAAGGAACGGTCAAAAATATCTATTTTATTGCAGAAAAAAATGTAACGATGACATCTCAACAGCGACTTTTATTCTTCTTGAGCAGTCTGTTTTTCAACTTTTAATCATACAGCTATTAGAAAGTAAGATTGGACAGTGAATTTTGTAATTATTAACAAAGGAGTTTAAAGCATCTCAGGCCAATCTTCTGCTGTGTCAAATTAAGGGAAATTGCCTTTAAATTGAACCAAAAAAGAAAAACAATTCCTGAGAAATAAAAATGTCATTGTTCAAGGAAGAGTAATAAAGTAGAAAAAGAAAAACAATTCTTGAGAAATAAAAGTGTCATTGTTCAAGGAAGAGTAATAAAGTATGAATGCTTCTCCTTCAGCTGACTGTCTTTGTAAATGAGCGAAAACACAAGTCAATAAATTACCATTATCCAAGCTTTGTAAATCCTCAGTGGTTGTATTTTACCACATTGTTTAAGTTACAAGACCTCAGAAGAAGCTAAGAGAGATACCTTTGGTATATTTACAGGCAGAGACAAGGTCCCCAAACTTTTTCAACTGCTACTTGCAATGTCAACATGGAAAAAGTTGCTCATCAGGGAAACTAGTGGTTCTAAAACACAGTGCTCCACATGAGGCCATAAATAAGGGCCTATGGTAACTCAGTAGGAATGAGAGGTTTTATCTGCTCATTATCAATCATAACTTTACTAGCAGATTATCTAGAAAAGCTAATGAAAAAAGCAATACAAAGTTAAGTTAAGTTAAGTAGGGCCAGCATAGATAAGAAACAGCAAATATCCCTGAAACTTGGACCACAATCTAGAAAGTAAAAAGTGTGAGAGTTGATCAAAATATGACCATGTATGCACTAAGCTACAGTAATATTACTGGGAGCTATCCAAGGATCAGTGACTGCAGATTACTTTCTTGCATAAGGATTTGGTCCGTTCCTAGACAGACCAACATCCAGAACCATAAAGAATATATAACAGCACAGTTTGAAAGGAGCAAATCAGAGAAAATAAATGTCTAGTCTACATCACAAAATTAAACAACTGCTGAAAAGGCCTTTGCAGCTTGTGGAAGACAAGTCTAAGCTTGTCTGCATCATCCTGTGATTAGAGAGTGTGAAGGAAACATCTACATTCAGGGAAAAAAAAAAAAAATCTGAGTCTAGGCCTCATTATGTATCAGTGAAGTCTGGGCTTCTAGGTACCTCAACATCCTTAAATTTGGAGCCTGTGTCACACACTTCTGATGATTTTTATTCCCTCACTCTCTCTGAGTGAAGTAAACTCATCAGGCTGGGACTGTCTTACATGTTTATCTCCTTAACTGATCCCAAAATACAAACAATAGCTTGAAACCCATTTCTAGAAGAACAAAAAGAGACCTCTATGGCAATGGACAAATGAGAGAAAGCCACCATGACTGAGCTCAGAGCCTGACCAGAGAGAGACAGGGGCTGCAGGAAAGCTGTTAATTAAACATCGCTTCTACAATTAGTAGGCTGATGGAGGGCATCATTATCAAAAGGAAACACGTGCATCAGTTCAAACAAACTGTTTCTTATACTTGCTTGGTTAACAAGGAAGCCATTTGAGTACGTCAGACTAAGATTACTATTATATACTGCCATGGGGAGTCCTTGAAAACAACCTGTGAGCTTAACAACACACAGTATGTGATAGCATTCAGAGCACAGCTTTTACTCTTTCCATGCCTTTGAACAGCATTTGGTGACCTTGAATATTCTGACCAGGGACACAAGAGGGCTGTATTAAGAAGGAATTATTAAATATTGATTTTTTTCTTCCTCTGGCATTGGGCATCAAGATAAATGCCAGAAATTCATCTATCCCGTTGAAGCTGACCTGGAAGAGGTGCTTCATCAAGTTCAAGTGCACAGAAAAGGAGACAGGGACAAAGAAGTGAGAAACTTATCCATCTTATCTCAGAACTAGCCAGTCTTTGTCAGTGTTCAGAGCAGATGCTTCAGAAAAGCTTCTGCACTGGTGGTAGCTTAGACATTGTTAACCATACTGTTCTACACTCCTATCACAGCTCCACTCACTCATGAAAGCAGTCCTAATATTGAGACCACAAAAAGTTTGCAAAGAGGACTTTGGGGACTTGCAAATGGGAGTTTTCAAGTGCTTACACAGTGCTCAGGACCTTTGCTGATCAAAACCCTGTCAGCTGTCTGGCTTTCCACAGAGTGCAGGCCATAATCTTTCAACCAGGAATTCCTGGGTCAAAACTCAGTAACCTGTGTCATCTTTCTGCTAAGCTGGCATACACTGGAACGTTCCCAGCTCACAGCAGCTTCTGTAAAGAAATTTCACAATTGACATATCTTTGCACAAGATTTTAAATAGTAATCCTGAACTTTCTAACTTTACTGACTGCTAACAATAGAGAACCCTTCAGTGACTGTTTCTCTCATTCACTCCAAACTAACAAAAAAACCCTGATGCTGCCTCAAGAGTTCAGCTCCGGATTTTAAGGCCAGAGTGACTTTGCCAGAACTGGATGAGTTCCAGGGCTGAAGGTAAGGAGAGTGCCAGCACTTGTGATTTCATTGAAGCTCAGCTGCAACTCGAACTAGGGTACTGTCCTTCTGGCACCCCCAGTGCTACTGGATCCACTTTACAAAGGGAAAGCTGGAGGACATTTTAACTACTTATTCAAGTCGTAGTCAGCTTGCTCACAGTTCTCTGCTGACGATGCAACATATTCCTTTGAACTAGGGCTTCAT
The DNA here is from genome assembly GCF_000699245.1 of Pterocles gutturalis. NCBI lineage: Eukaryota > Metazoa > Chordata > Aves > Pterocliformes > Pteroclidae > Pterocles > Pterocles gutturalis. Next base: position 57,370 of record NW_010097975.1, read on the forward strand.
CTTACCGATGTTTTTCCAGAGAATTTGGAACAACTGACCTCTTTGGAAGAGTCATAGCTCAAAGAGGTTTTAAGGACCCAACTGGATAAAGCCCTGAGTAACTTGCTCTAACCTCATTTCCTACCCAACTTTGAGCAAGAGGTGGGACTAGAAATGTCTCAAGGTCATTTCCAATCTTAATTATCCTATGATTTTTGAAGATGTGGAAGACTTGCAAACAAACAGTCCTCTGTAATTTTTTCTCCTATGGAGTAGGAGATGAGATTTTTTTTTTTTTAAAGTTAAATTCAAGAAAAAAAATACTATTTGTCCAGCATTCTATTCAGAAACGCTGGCATGGACTAGACAGCATTTAGATGATCCAAAGCATGGATCCTCATTTCAGACTCTTGATACCCAAGCCAAGTTCTCCGTTTCATTTTAAAGGTTGACATAGCAGTTAGTTGCAGTCTGTTTAAGCCTGGTGGCCCAAAACTTCTAGGGTAAAGAAAAAAAAAAAGAGAAGAGAGTTCAATGACATCTGTTGGTGAAAAAAGAGAAGAACCCTCCCTCGCAAGTCCCTTAGTAAGACTTGTCAGAGGAAGAAGCTTTCCCTAAGAAACCGTCGAGCACAAGGAAATACCTGGAAAGCACTGGGCTGAAGTAGGCCTAATTTTCATGTGTGTTTTCTGCTGTTTCAGGCTCTTAATTAAAGCAGAGGATGTTTTCAGCAGGGGATGTGTCTAATAGCCATTTTCACATACAGGAAAATACAGTCAAAAACAAAGATCATTATGCATGGGGTGAGGAGTAGCAGCCTGCAAAGTTGTGACAAAGCTGCTCATGGTATGGAGAGCAGTCAGGGAATTTTGTTTCTGAAAGGGAGTGCAAAGACACTTGCTTGGAAGTCTTTCTGGAGCATTAAAGAGGCAGTACAGATTGTGTAAGACACTTGCTCAAACTCCTGCACAAAATCATGGACCTACAGAATAATTTAAGCACAAAAGGACCTCTGGAGGTCGTCTAGTCCAACTTCCAAAGTTGAATACCTCCAAAGATAAGATCCCACTGTTTCCGGACAACCTCTTCCAGTGTCTGACTGCCTTGCCTGTGAAGATTTTCTTCCTTATACCTAGCTGGAATTTCTCATGCTGTGACTTGTGTCTGTTGCCTCTCATTCTCCCTCTGCTTCTCCTTGTATGTGATGTGCTCCAGCCTCCTAAATGTCTTAGTAGACTCACTCCAACTTGCCAACATCCTTCCTGTGCTAGGGACTCGGAACTGGGCACAGTACACCAGTCATGGCCTAACAAGTGCCACAGAAAGGAGGATAACCACTTCCCTTGACCTGATGGATAAGATCTTGCTATAGCAGCTCAGTCTGCAGTTGGTCTTCATTATCACCAAATGCAGGGCTGCCAGAGATGGAAGTAGCCTAGTGGTTCTGCACGGGCCGGTAACAGGAAGAGAAACAGAGGGAGATTATTTTTCCTCCCCTCCATGTTTCTTTGGGGTTCTTACCAGCACCCCTGCATGCCCAACCATCACCCTCAAAACAGCAGAGAACAGTGGGAGGGCCCAGACCAGTTTACACTGAGGTCTGAAACACATTTAATGGCTCTGTTTCCTTAAGAGATGGACAAGAAAAATCATCAGCCAGCAGATGGACTGACAGAGCATACAGCACCCATATCTGGTGAGAACAGTGACTAATAGAGAACACGGACAAGTAGAGCATCTACTTTTTAAGTAAAAAAGTAAAATATGCTATATTTACTCTTCTGTGCAATATCTGAACTTACTTAACACAGTACTCACAGCTGAAGTACTGTAAAATCAAAGTGTGAAAAACTGGGAAATGTCAGTGATGCTGTTGAGAAAACCTACCCCAAATCAAAATTTAGACACCCTGCCTCAAATAGCAATTTCTATTGTAATCGCCCTCCTTTCACCAAGTTTCTTTAGAATGGTAATAACCCTTCTTTCTTCTCCTAAAGCATAATACAAGTTAATTCGTTTGCTCTCCACTTTGGAAACTGACCAAGAGTTACTGAAAACAACTATTTTTGTTCCTTCTTCAGGTACAGTTTCTGTCACTTGTATTTGTAGTAAGTCATGTTTTGCCCTATGACTAGTCTTGTTTATTTCTAGCATGACAGAAGTGGCAAATTTTGGCCTATATCTGTGTGCATCAGAAAGAGAGTGGAAGAGAGACAGTGAGAAGCAATCAGAGTACCATGTATTCTCAGTAACCACCCACATATGCCTGCACCCCCACAGAAGTTTCACTCTAAAATATAATTAATAACTTTTTTGTAAAGATCTACAGGTTAATTAAGCTGTTTTGGAAGAACTGGCTACAGAACCAGTTTCATTCTGTCATTACAATTGATTACATGAAAAATCCAATTATATTTTAAAAAATTATACTGAGAAGGCCAATAAAGGATGCCCTCACTTTTTTTTTTCCCCATACTAGCTGCTTTTATTGCATTTCACGAATACTGGCATCAAGTTCCAATACACCTAACTTCCAGACAATATCCTCCTTTCACAAGCTGGCCTGTCTTCCAGTAAACACTTTGTATCATAGAGTACCAGCCCAAAAAACTGTGAAGACATTAGTCAAGTTTAAAGAAAAAAAATACAAATAAAAACCTTCCAAAACCTACTCAAAAAAGTAGAGATGAAGTACAGATAGGTTTAAAGGAGTCAAAAAGGTTGATTTTCCCAAACATTTAAGTGAAGCTTCTGCAGGATGGAAATTAAAGTTTCCAGTCACAAGAAGTGCATCACAGCCTAACCCTACTTCTATAGCAAATGTTCCCACTGCCCTCACTGGGTTTGGGCCCCTTCTAAGGGGAGCCAGCCCCAGGAATGAAAGGGCATCTATGACATCATGGGAGTGCTCCCAGAAACTATGTCAAAACATGCAACAAGAGAAAACATACCAGATATATATATATATATACACACACACACGCACACAGGCAGACTTGAATAGCACTGTGGCAGACTGTCCATGCTATAGAGACTCTACAGAATCTTAAAAAAAAACTAAAAATACCGCAAAGTAAAAACTTTGCAGAACATTCAGGTTAAAGCTCCTTCCAGGCAGTCTGGTGCTGAGGGCCAGTTCATGTACCATGAGTTCACACTAGACCCCTTTGAACAGCAATGACTAGACAGTGTCACCAGCATGAAACTCTTAGTCCCAAAAAAACCAGCAGACTGGGAAACACAACACAAAGTCCACATCTGCCCAGTTTCCAGATGTGGTCTCTGTTCTGCACAGTGCATGGCAAGAGCTTCACGCAGAACAGGGCACCCAACCAGGTTTGCAGGACCTTACCTACAGCGCAGCAGGGGATGGCCTGCTGCAGAAAGGCATTCTGCACCTGAGAAACTGCAGTAGAGAGCTGCGTGAACAGTGTCATGTAGACCAAGCTGAGATGCAAAAGTGGAGGGGGGGGAAAGAGAAGCCTGTCTCAATTTCCACCCTCAGAAAAATTGTGGATCCTAGTTCCAAACTACCAGCTTTTCTCCTCTGCAACTGACAGGATGACCCCCTACTTCCCACACAGCTACCAAATTTGATATATTCACAGCGTCTCTCCATTGCTCTAGCTCTGAAGCACCAGATGACCAGCCAGCAGTAAATAAAGAGCAGACACATTTTGTAGCCCATCCCTGCGGTCTGGGCAGCAGAGAGAAGCTTCTGAGCATGCAGGGAAGCAGACAACTTCCAGGTTGTGGTTGTCTTCCAGGTTTGTGTCTGACACAGTTAAAATAACCTTTGTTACTGACAGACCCCCAGAGCTCCACTTCAGCACCTCCAAGGGAGAGGGCTGAAGCAGCTTGGATGGTTAAAAAACCCCTTTCGTTGGATTCTTTTCTCTCCAGTGAAACACAATGTGCCCTAACATTCCCCATAGCACTAGTTATCAGTGAGACATTGCTCACCATGAAAGCCGTGCAGTCCAGAAAATGCATCAACACAAACCATTTTACAGGGGAATGCAACACCATGATGTGAAAACACCTTCCCACTGGCTTTTCCCCAGTCAGCAGGTTATGTGGGAGGCTCTGCCACCAGCACACCTGCACAAATCAGCATGTGCCTGGGACCTTCTGCTGCCACTCCACTGCCATGGTACAGCAACATCCTCCCTCAGCTGGCAGCTGCAGGGTAAACTACATTTATAGACCCCCACTGTCAACCTTGGTGCTCTGTCACAGCTTCTGTTTTCTTCAGTTGGCTCAGCAATAAAATACCTAATGATGCTGGTGCCTGAATCATCATTGGACGTTGAGACAAATGGCTTGGGTCTTCCTCTGCAGAATTATTGCTCCAAGCTCTTGCACTCTCAAGCAGGTATTAACACCAGCAATGCATCCCCCTGCACACTGTGCCCTGCTTCCACTGGGATGTTTTGCAGCAAGATAAATTGGTCTCACCACCCACTCCGCTGCAAGTACTCACTCTTCCTGGCACTTAAGAGGGAGTCTCTGAGTCCAGCAGAGCCTCCCTCCTGGAGGTGTGGCACTGCGGAAAGGAAAGCCAGCCTGGGGATTGCTCTTAGAGCAAACAGGAAGAGATGGCTGCTTCTGCTATTTCATCAAAAGATCCCCTTCCCTGAGCAGCGTGCATTCCAGGGATATTTAAGTAGAATCCGTGAGATAAAGAGTATTATTATATTAATACATACATGTATTCCTCTCACTTCCACCAACTTTACCTCCTCAACGTCAGCAATTAGCATGTGTGACGAGAGATGCAGCAAGGAAACAATTTCATCTTGAGTGCATCATGTACTGACTCACTGCCATGAAGCTCTACACTTCAACAGAATTCCTGGTGAACAACAATGAAATATTCATCAGCTCATATTTGTAAATGGCCCAGCAACATACTGAGTAAATGACCTCCGATGAAGTGCCTCACATTAAAATGGAACAGCAGCCAGCTGAAGCAAGGGAGCTACAAACTACGCATGTTTTTGTCAGCACAGACAAGCAGCAAACACAAACAGAAAGAAATCTAGTCGGACTCATCATCCTGACAATGAGAAACAAATGAGGAGCCAGCCTGTTCACTACAGAGGGACTCACTGGTGGTGCTGCTTGTGGCAGGGGCAAGTGGGGTAACATGGGCTAAATTTTACTCCCTGTCCTCTCTCACCATCAGAAAATGAACGAGGCAAGGCAGAAGGCTGAGCTGTTTTGCTCTCCCCGGTATGCTGGCCATGGTTGCTCACACTAGTCACCTCCATCCCTGGTACCTACCCTGCAAAGCACTGCATCACTAGTTCTTAGCAGAGGGTCTCAGTCCCTAAGATGATACATGCAATCCTATATCCTCCAGAGCAAACAGGGAGCCTGGCCTCCCCTAATAGGTGCCTGGTGCTGGGCAGAAGCTCCCCCAGTTTGCATTTCTTGCCTTGCCTGGGCCTTTTGATGTGAGCCCCTGCAGAGAGGGAGCTGGGCTTGCAAGGGGGGCAGGCTGTGGTAACAGGGGTGTCGCCAAGTGCTGCTCTTTGTCTGGGGTGGTGTTACCCAGTGCTGATTTAGGGAACAGAAGGGTGGATTTTCTGTCCTGCTTTCAGCTCTCATCATTATTCAGGATGCATGATTTCCAGGGAGGTTGCCAGAGCTGCACTGCACCGCTTGTGGCGGTTAATCCTCGTACGGGAAAGCTCCACAATGGAAATTGTGAGGAGAATGCAAAACAAATTAGGAAAACCTAGCAAGCCATGGTCAGCCTCCGCAAAACGCAGAGGCACCCGGGCCTGGGCTTCCCTAAACCTTTTCCAAGGTACTTTCTTGCAATCAAGCTTTAAAAAACCCATCAGTTGTTGCCCCGGGGCCTGACAGAAAGGTGAACTCCCACCACCAGAACCAGGTGGGCAATGCAGGCCTTTTTTTATCATTATTAATTAAACGCCTTGTGATAAGGCACATCTACATGCAGGTCCACAGCTCTGCAGGCGGGGCACAGCCACCGCGGCCAGGAACCTGAATAAACAGCACCATCAGGTGGCTCGCCTGGAAATAGATGTGCCGAGCCACCCAGGCCACCTCCAGCTGCACCCGGCCATCCCTCTGCTCTCCTCTTCCACCCCTCCAAACAAGCAGGAGGGCCCACAGCCTCTCCTAGGAAAATCTGAGTCCAAAATTGTAAGAGAAAGCTTCAGCGGCAACAAGGCACATCCTGGCAAAGCCTTAAGGGAAAACTTCCAACTTTCCCCCTGCAATGCAAGTCTCTCATGTCTTGTCCTTTTCCTTGCTGACAGCTATATGTATCTCAGCTTTAACTACATCGTTTGACTGACTCGTTAACAGGCTACATGCCCTGGCATCAAGAGTGCCAGTCTGAGCAGAGTACAAGTCTTGATTCCCTCCCTCAGCCTCTTCAAAATTTGGGGGCACTGGCGAATTCATAATTTCACCTCAAAAACTATCCCCAGGGTACAAATGCCCTTTGAGCCATTGCTGACATTCACCTCCCCCTGCCTGCACAGGGAAGAAGGAGGATGCCTCGTTGAGCCTCAAGCAGGTGCTCTTTCACCAAAGACTGCCTTTGAAATAACTTGGCTCTTTCAGCATCTTTGTTGTCTTCTCTTGCTGCTCACATATTTGGGACAAAACTGGGAGCAGAAGCATTTCCCACTGAGCCAGAGCATCTTCCATCCCCTGAGAGTCACAGAGCAGATACAGTCCCAACACACACAAATAAAACAGATAGGATTCAGCTCCCAGACCTTGGGCATGTCACAGCCTCTGCTCTCAGTTTCATGCCTGCCATCCTTACCTAGCCTCATAAAGACAGGAGGCCACTGGAGGAGACAATCTGATGGAAAACAAAATACTGTTTCACCCACAGTGCTGCAGTGACTATAGCCATACCTGCACTATCTACATTACTGCCAATGGAGGAACTTATCCCATCAGTCTCTCATACCTGGACTTTAAAAGATTTTTCTTCAGGGTGTTCTCTATTCCAGTGAATAATGAGGTGCTTCTAATTGTCTCCTAGCAGAACTTGGGTTATCTAAACAGAAATGCATATTAAAAAGTATTTATATTTACTTGTTTGTATATTTGTTTATACATACATTTATTTATAGAAGATAAATATTAGATGTCTTACATTTATATAACGTATAGAAATAAATACACAAATAAACACATATACAGTCACGTTCACAAATTTAAAGGACAACTATTCAAACGTGGTTACTAATTTTCTTTTGGGAACACCACAGCTCAGAGTTTCAGCCTTGAGTGCCTACAGTTAGATCTTACAGGAGCAACCCTGAAAATCAGGACTTTCCATAGTTACATTTGTCCTTATGCATATAGAAGGATTGATTTACATATCTAATTTCAGGCCCCTAATTTTCAAAAATTTGTGGCCTGAGCAGGAAGTCCTGTGTTTCCAGTTATAGTGCCCCAAGGAGCACTTCTGAATGAAGTGCATCATCCAGTCACCTTGAAGGGACATTAAAGCATTGCAAGTTGACAGCCCATCTCAAAAATCTCTGCCTTTTGTAATAAAGAGACCTCCTAAATCCCACATATGCTTAATGCAATAAAATTTCTGAATATCCCACATAAAGATGATAACAGAGCACCTAACACAAAAGACGAAAAAAAAAAATAGAGGAAATGAGATTATATTTCCCATCACGGCATCTGCATTAAGCTCGATAGCTGCTTATTTCTACCATAATTGTGCCAGAGTCATTTTGAATTTAGTTTTCTTTATCCACCTTGCTCTGAAGCTGAGATCTTTAGGGGAAAAAAAATGCACAAAACGGCACTTAAATGCACACGGCAACATCTCACCAGTTGCTACTAATGATGTCAGAGGACGTCAGGTGGGCACAGAAGTATGAATCGTCCCTACATTTGAACATTTTTTGAGTGACTAAACAGCACCCAGGAGAACTGAAGTCTTCCTAGGACAGTAGGAACACTGAAAACTAAGAAGAAGGAATGTCTTTTTTTCCTGCCATTTTAATTCTCTTTGCTTTCAAGCCCTTCCTCAGCCCTTGCTTTTTATTTTTCTGTAAAAGGAGAACATGGTGCTAAGGAAAGTCAGCCTGCAGCAGCGTTGGTTCATGCGAAAGCCTGCAGAAGCCACCTCCAGGCACTTCTGTAAGTATGTTTCTACACTGGGCTGTCAGTTGTGCTGCTCCATTCTAAGTGTAGAGCAAGATGCTTGGGGTGGATTTGTTGGCAGATCAGTAGGGACTCATAATATTCCTGCCAAATTCATTTTCTCATGTGACCTGAGCTTGACTTGGAACATGGATTTCCTACAGAGACAAGTTTGAGCACTGCCAGGAATTTGAAGGCCAGGTGGTCTGCAAAGCTTCTCCCCAGGCTCTGTGATCCTATTTCCCCCACATCATTCTTTCCAGACAGCACAGAGCTTGGGCTGGGGAGCTCACAGCAAACCAAGTCCTCAGAACCAATGTAATTGCTCCTTCCCACCACCACCAGTACTCTGTAAGAGATTGCAACAGAAGTGGGAGGAAAGATGAGTACGTTTCTGCTAGGAAACAGATTCAGACAGGCTTTGACCATGACTGCTAGTGAAACTTTTCTCTGTCAAAGGAAACTGGAAAAAAAAAATAATAATAAAATAAAATAAAAAACAAAAACCACACCAAAAAAAAACCACAACAAACAACCCACACTTTTTCATCTCAGCAACATCCAAATTGGGCTTAGCTAGTCCAAACTGTCACGTCCTTGCTAACTCATTCTCCATAGCCACACTGATCTCTTGGGATGAGGAGGTCTATACGTTAATTTCAGATCTCTGGCAATCTGCATACTAGAAATACCTTGTGGCTCTGATCCATACTGACTTCTATCAAGGGAACAGAAGCTAGAATGAGCTGGAAGTTCTCCCAGATGATGCTCTCTGAATATCCATTGAGAGAAAGCAGCCTACCCTAATATATTACTTGCCCCATCCCTAAGAAACTCTTATTAAAGAAAGCAAGTTTGGCTTCCTGAACAGGCAGAATAGCACTGTCAGTATTGTAATGTGGTATCAGGCCAAGACCTGGACCAAAGATCATGCATTTCTCACTGTTTTGGCTCAAAACCAACCAGAGGTAATGCACAGATTACAGTAGCCTGCTTTGGGACTTTTTCATCTTCTTGTACCACTAAGGAATGATCCCTGCTGTCCCACCCCTGATACAGAACAGGGAGTAGCAGTCTCACCCTAAAATGGCTCCTGTCATTCTCTCTAGAAATGTTAGAGAAGTGGTAATGGCCCTTCACACATATAATCCCATAACTATAATTGCTGCCTTGTTGGCAAATTCCTGTCACAGATTGCACTCAGCTCTATCCCACCCTCACATCAGATGCAATCCATACCAACCTGTGCCTGCTGGAGCGCCTGACTGAGGTAGCGGAATGGAGAACAGCTCACTGCAACAGCACCCTGGGGAGACTGTGCAAAGAACTCTGATTTTGGTAAGCCTGGACCCCCCACCCCAGCTAAAGCCATCTCTGCACCAGCTCTGTCCCCTGGGGGCCTGAAGAAGGGATGGACGTAGCACATCCCTCCCCCCACCTAGGAAGGAGAAGCCTGTACCAGGCTCTGCTCCCTCCTGCCAGACTTGGATTGGGTTGCAGCAGACGAACTCTCCCTGCACAATTACAGTAATGCTTGGCACAGAGGGAATGATATCTTCCATCAAAGCAGCATTTGAAACAACAGCAACCAAGAAAGCGACCTCCCTGTGTTCCCATCATTGGTATGGTGCTGACAAGGGGGCACTCAAAAACCCCATGTTTCTACAGTCTGAGAACAGTGGGATAAACTCAGGAATAGCTTCACTGGGAGCATCTGCAAACTCCCTTAGCAGACACACTGCTGCTACAAGAATGTAGCTGGGAGAACGTCAGCAGCAGCTCTGAAATTCATTTGCATCAGACACACAAGTTTTTGGCACGAGGCTGACCAGTCTGAAATTCACTCCTAAAATCCATCAGAATACAGTTTAAACTTAGTCTTCCTTTAGCTGTAGTTTCTTTGCCTCCTTTTTTCCATGCATCCAAACATTTCCAACCTCACCACCCATCAGCCAGAAAGTAGAGAAGAAATAAAGGTTAGGGAATGGTCTGGCACCAAGAGGGAGCAACAGCAAAGTAGGTTGATGAAATCCAAAATTCTTGCCTAATTTAAGCCCTGCTTGCTTGCCTGGAAGGGCTGAGCTGCTTGTTTGCAGTGCCTATCATTGGTAAGAGACCTCCACTTCCAATTGCTTCTTTTTACAGTGCTCTCAGTGACCAGACACTTCTTTCCATACCTGCCAGCATGTGATTACAAGAACATTTTTAAAGATTTCATGTCACGCCTGTGTGGAAGTCATCTGGATCACTTCAGGGGAGAAACACTATCAGCGATGGGTGATCCAGAAGCACAAGGGCAGCTATTCCAGACATTCATCTCTGCTTTTGTATGGTTATCCAAGCCAAAACCCTGCTGAGTTGACAGGTTCCCTGACACAATACTTGTGTGACTACAAAATTTCACACTGTTCCACTATGTGCATTTGACTATAGATACTTGATAACCACAGAAATCACTTCTTGCCCCATTGAGTCACCTGTAAACAGAATTTCTCTGTAGAGCCAGAAACTCTGTCCCTTACATTAAACACTAACTGGCCCTTTGCTGAGTCTCCTGTGCCACAAGGTCTCTGGGTGTATTACAAAAGGAGCACCTGGACATAGCTGAACATTTCCCAGATGGTGAACTGAGCTCATTCTACAGAGTCATTTCCCCATGAACACAGAGGAAGCTCTGTTGGCCAGGATGAAGAAATACCCATTTCCACAAGAGTTACAAAAGCCAACACCACGCCTCAGTTGAACTGTCCTGGTGTGCCGTTCCTTACTGCCTAACCAGCACCAATATGCATCAACCCAAAGTTGCACACCTGCACCACAATGTTGGCAAGAAAATTGAGTTCATCCAGGAGGGCCACAGGGTTTTGATAGAGGCCATTGATCCACTGTGATACGAATTCAATACCAGTTTAAACAGATTGCCTGGCCGAAGAGCTGTTTACGAGCGCAGCCATGAAGAAGCACAGGAGAGATTGACTCCTGACATAACAAGACCTGCCAAGTTCATGCTAAGCCAAAGGCCATTTCCATAGCTAATTGAAAGTTGCTCACCCTATTGCTGCCCCTGCCACGCACAGAGAGGCAGTCCACCGAAGGGACAGCAGAGCCGTGCAAAATACCCTCATACCTTTAAAGCTTGAGGTTTGAAAACTTTTCCCATTCTGAGCTTCATCTGGAAAAAAAGAGGCCACTCCACGGCAGGTCAGCGTCCATTAGCCCAGGAGAAGTCCCCATACAAGTCCCTAATTTGAACTCCAGCATCACAAGAGGTAGAAAAAGTTCCTCAACCTATACAGGTTACTCTGGAAGGGGAGCTGGCTGCTAGCTGCAGTGCTTGCTCCTGGTGCTGACAAAACTCCCCTGCTGGCAGGCACATTCCCACCACATTGCACCAGCACTTCCATAAGAAGCTTTGGACTCGGTGGTATTTTCTGAGAAGAGTGATCACTAGAAAATTCCTACCCACCTCAAAACCTGACTGCTACAGTAATAACTCCGTGCAGCTATTAAGATGGGTTGATGGAACCGAGGAGGGGAGATGCAGAAGCAGATGAGTGTTTTTTCTCTTTGCACCAAAGCTGGTGTTGCCACTTTCACCCCTACTATGGTTTGAGATACCACATGACTCCAAGGCCAGAATTTGTTTTCAGCCTTAGGCTCATGTACATTTGCATCATGAACATGCAATGCAAACCACAAATAAATGTATGCCTCTGCTCTGAGAAGTGCTACATCTGCTTTCCTTCTTCCCCTTCCCTTATTCCAAAATGCAGATTATGGAAGGAGTGGGCACACCCAGCAGCACTCCTCCAAGGATAACATCCCAAACTCTCAGGCACTCACTCCATGTCAGACATATGTCACCTTAACCACATCATGAGTATGGCTATCCTCTTCAGAGAGCACCATAACAATCTTGTCCTATATTTCCTTCCTGCATGCAAACAGAGGGCAGAGGAACAGTATTTAAATATCACCTTTCTGCCCCAAACCTACCATTGACCGAATGTTTGCTGTGTCTCTGATACTTTTTTCCCTATGGAAAGAACATGCCAAAGAGAAGAGGCCATACAGGAGACAACCTAGTTCCTTCCTTGTGGCTAAGCACAGAGTTTGTATCACTACAGAAGAGTCTCTGGCACAGCAGTACAACTGAGGGCAATTAAAAAAAAATTAGAGTAATAAATGAAAACTGAAAACTAGACAACTGCTCTTGCCTGAGTAGCACCCATGGACTTCATGCCTATGTTTCAAATGCCCCTCCTGCTACCATTAGAAATCTAGAGGCCCCAAAATCAGAATCGTTCCATCTTATCTTTCAGCACTTTATAAATAAGTTAGAGCTTCAACAAGTAATCTATGTTTTTACATGAAGACACTACACAATCACAACACAGAAACTGCAAATAACTCATTGAAATATTGGACATTATAAATTTAAGGATTAAAATGTTAAAATCTAGAAGTATTCAGTATGCTTATTTAATGACAACAGCTCAATTTTGCCCTTTCTCAATGACTGCCCACCAGTTTCCTCCTGGAAAAGCCTAGTTTGTAACCAGAAAGAAGCTGTACAAGGCTCCACTTTTGCACATATATTTTACATCTGCATGGCCTAAAGGGTATAGTTTGGTGCAAATGCACACCCTTTAACTTGGTAGCACGTGAACAAGGAATCTTCAGTCTGTCTCACAGACTATAGACTCCAGATGAAGTCCTGAAAAGCTGTAACATACAAACTTAAATAGTTTTCCGAACATTTAACATAAATGATAAAAAGGAAAAAGTTCTTTCCTTTTCTCCATACCACTGACTACTCCCTTTCCCTGAAAGCTTTAATTTTAAAAAGAGCAATTAAAATTAACAAGGTAGGTAACATAGTAGTCCATAGTAGCCTAAGGAATCAAAGTAATCAAAACCTGACCTGTATAAAACCATGTAGACTCCTACTATCAACAAAGAGCACTAGTGTTTCACAAGGAGCAGGTACTCCTGAGCAGCTGCCCAACTCCAGGCAGTAACAAAAGCCTTGTTCTGAGAGTGTGCCAGGGCTGGGTAAAGCTCAGCTTTACAGTGCTCAGAGAGAGAGCACGAAACAGCAGCTCTGTCTGCAAGTCCTGTGTGTCAAATTTTGTCACTTTGCAGCAGTCTCAGCCCCAGCTCTCTGTTTGGTCTTGGACCATTTGTGGGGACAAGGGGTGATTGCAGGAGCTGGGTGCCCACTGAGCAGGTGCTATTGCGCTGGCAGCCGAGAGGGCTGGTGGGTCCCAGAAACCTTCCCACCCCATGAAAGGGAGAAGCTTCGAGGGCTCGAGGGCCCACCAGTCTCTGCTCTGCTCCTGCAGGGCTTACATTGTGCACGAGCTCTGTCAGGCATGCTGCTGGCAATGCAGCACTTCAAAAATCTCAGAAAACAAAACTCACCTTCTCTCAGGAGCACCTGGAAACAGGGGCAGTGGCACATTAGCTTGCATTACATTTCTAGGCCTTGTTGTTTAAACAAACTATTAAATGCCCTATTACAAGCACAGTAAGAAAAGTTGACTTTTACAGAGAGTAAAGGTATCGCCTCTGAAAACTCTTGTCAGTTTGCTGAGAAATTTTCACTCACTTTCACTAGCGGGAGACCCATGCTGAGAAAAATCAAGCAGAAAGCTTTTGTTCAGCAAGAATTGCAAGAAAAAAAAAGAAGATAAACCAGTGAAGCTTTTAATGTGAAGCTCTCCCTGTTGAAATGTTTCATTGTATGATACAGGAGTATACAAAGAAGCCAAAGGAGAAAAAAATAAATAAATTCTGGCGTGAAAGAAAGAACTTAAACTTTGGTTAGGACTCACCTTATACTGGATTGCACAATAGAGAAAAAAAGAACTTTAAATAAAAGAAACTCTTAAGAGGAAACTCCATTGCTGAGATCAGGTGAAGCACTATCCAGGTCTACATTTGAAAAAGTTTTGCAAACAAAAACTTGGCTAGAAGCATAGGAAAAACAACATACCCATAACGATTTTGGCAAAAGTCACAGTGTAGGTGCAGTTGTACGAACACAAGCAAGAGGCCCCGTGGGAGTAACAAGCCTCATGACCAGCTAAACCTCTGCAGGGAACCAAGAGGGTAAGTAAAAAAATTCAAGGGTAAGGATGTTGTGCAAGCACAAAACAGAGAATGAAAAACACATAGCTCTAGTACGCAGGCTGTGCCTCAGATATGAAACCACTTGCATCAACTGGAGGTAGGTAGAGGATTATGGCTAAAGTAGAATAATTTGCCTCAGTGGGTGTATGAAGTCCAAAAAAAAAAAACAAACCAAAAAAAACCAAACAAACAAAAAAAACACAAAAAACCCCAACACTGCCAGTATGAACCAGATAATTGTAGGGCAGTTTTGGGATGTAATCTTAGGAGGCCGCCTGTGCCTTGGTAACTGCATCAGTAATACCCCATAATGCCAACATTGCCTGAGGAAAGGCGTTGGAAACATCAAATTTGAGTACAGATGCAGCAGAATTGAGACCAATGAGGAAAAGAAAATAGGTGGACTGCTTGTTTGCAAAGAATTGGGGTAAAGAAAGGGAAATAGTAAAGGTAAGGAAAAAAAAGAATGAGTCCTGCAACAGAAATAAGGGGGAATAAGACAAAATCAGTCAAAGAACAAAAGAAGGTGGGATGTTCTGACAGTAGGAGTGCAGGCACCGAAGCTACCTGTGCACCCAAGCCCACCAGGACACTGACGAGAACCTCTGCAGACAACCCATGCAACTCTCCATCACGTCCATGCCTCAGACTCAGTGAGGGCAAGTACAGAGGGACAGTAGTGTGGGTGGGAAGGGTGACAGAATTATAATAAAACAGTTGGTTGTGATTTGCAAGATCTGAGAATGAGAATTAGTTTTATATTTGGTTGTAGCTGTGCAAAATGATACAATGGTAAATTAAGGATAAGTGTATCTATTAATAGTACATCTATAATTATGCTACTTATTAGTATGTCATTTAATCAATAGAGGTTGCTATCTGTTAAACCAGTTATGACTCAAAATAAGACTGCAATCTGAAAGGGGAGAATTGGACCCTGAAGTAACAAGGAACAACAACAATGAAAAAACCCAAACACCTCTTTATTGCTATACTTTCTCCAGGAAGCTGGTACTGGCTATTAGTTATAGGTATGAGAGGCTAGCAGTATGAGATACTTTGGGGTGGGGTAGAGGGGTGATTTGCTGATACGGTTAAATCAGAAACCTTGTATCAGCCAACCCAAGAAGTCACAGACATTGATGTAAGATTTATCTGCTTACTAGTCTGCTATCTTTGTATCTTCTACTCTTCCCAATTATATTACAGATAAGAAACAAGAGGCTTTTCCACTCTTTAATACTGCAGAAGCATCCAAACAAGGTGAAGAGTGCTCTAGATACATGAAGCCACTGCCCCTTTTAAGTAAAAGCATTACAGGCATTTTTGAGCTGCTTATCTCCATGGTCAAAGCCTTCAATCAGGCAGATAAAGCAACATGCTTGTTGGCCAGCTAACCAACCTGCCAAAAACAGAATTCCCACTGCCAGCACTGATACCACTTCGTTTAGATGTAGTTTCTCATCCTACAGGCTTCGGCTGTTTGAAGGGAAAGCAGTTCTCAGAACAGATGGAGTTGGTAATAGAGCTCCTTCTAGGAGATATAAGCATTACATGGGGAATGAAATGGTAAAACAGTGTCTGGAGTACACATTGTAACCTTGAACCACTCAAAGTAAAATTCCCTTCCCATTGAGAACAACATGGTGGGGCAAAGTGTAAGCGACAGCATGGCCTTCCAGAACACTAGCTGTCATGGCTGTTTCCCCTCAGAACATTGGCCACCCAAAAAACTGCTTGAGATGCACATTCCAACCTCACACTCAAAATAAAAATCTTGTGACTTGTCATTTTTAGTCAGTGTCAGGAGCACTGCCAAAAAAAAAGATGAAGTAGCTGTCTCAAAAGAGCAAGAGAGAGTCTATGCTCCAGACGGAGAAATGGTACAGGCACTTGCCGGTGCATAGCAAAGCTCCTGAGCTCATCTACAGAGGCATATTTGCTTTCCACTAGGAGATCTACCCCAGCCATCCTGCTTTCAGAGAAGCAGGAATACTTGTATCCTGAAAGTCCAACGCTGTTCCACTTTCCCTGGCTGTCTCCTTGTGTTTAGACTGAAATCTCTGCAAGGCAAGGCCCAGACTCCTGGATATCTGCTGAGCAGGTACCACGGGGCTTCTGCAAAGACAACAGACTGCTTTTGAGTCAGCACTTTGAAAGTTGCAAGCACTAGCAACACTGTTCCAACAGGATAGGGTGGGCAGAGGAAAGGGCAGGTGAAGAACAAGCCCAGTGTCCACGTAGACCATTCTGGTCCAGACCAAGGCTCCATTTAACCCAGTAATCTGTTCCCAGCAGTGTAAACAACAGGCATGAACAAAGAGTAAGAGAGCGGGACAAGCATGTATGTTATTTTTCCCACATATTTTCCCAGCTTCCAATGTTTATCATCTCCGGAGAGGCCCTGAGCCTGATTTGGTTTGTTTATTTAGTGATTCCCAGTGGGTATCTCTTTGAAGCATTTGTTCTATCATTTGATTTGCTTTGTTCATTGTTATTGAGCATGAAGCTGACATTTTAAATGAAGGACCATGATGATGCCATTCCTAGAAGAAATCTGGAGGTTATGTTCTCACAGTCCTGATCTGAAGTACTTTGTAATAAATTGCTATATCCAATTTTCACTGACTTTGTAGACCTTAGTGGGAAGGGACTTCTACTTTACATGATTCTACTTTAAATGTATTACAGTAATCCTAGATGTTGTCTTTCCTTACTGTTTCCTTTGCAATTGTGCTTGCTTTCATCAGCTATCTGCTGGGTGCAAACAAAGTCCAGTCAAACCAGACAGATCTGTAACCCAAATCTCTTTACATGACTCACACATGTTCCATGCCTAAGGACAGTTGCCCAGATTCTCACCCTGGCTCTGGACATATAGTTTACCATTATGATAGTATCAAAAACATGAAGCAGGCCCAAGCTTCATTATTCAAAGCAAGGTCTCTTGGACTGCACTGAATTGGCTTTTAAATTTAATACATCATAGTTGAAATCTTGGCCCCCTGTTTAATCTATGGGATTACATTTATTACCTTTGCTCAGGCCAGAATTTTGCCCAAGAAACAGCTCTACTGTTTAGCACTATTTTGTAATTATCTTGTAGGTGCTCTCCTGTTTGCTAAAGTACGTAGTCTTTCCCCTCTTCAACTTTACTCAGTGACAGAGCAAATTATACTCAAGCCTTTGGAGCAAGAAGGACTGAGATGTCCAAAGTGATCTTTTATCCAACTCTATCATGCCACAGAGACAATTTCTCCTTGTCTCCAGCTCAGAGAAGACTATTGCAGACATTTGCTTTAGGGCTGAATTTAGCTTGTAGCTTTTTTCAAGTTGGTGCTCTGTCCAGGAAAGACCTTTTTCGCAACTGCAGTTTGAAATTTTATTCCAGTCCTGGAACTTAAACTGAATTGGAGAAGTTTGCAGGAGATGCAGCAACACTCCCTCCTTTCCTTGCTGATCATAACCTGTCATCTGCAACAGCCACTAGTTTTTACATAAAGCACAGCTTTTAAAAAAAACCTAGTGTGAATGACAAGTGCACAGTGTCACTAACCAGGAAGACAGAAAGAAAAAAAAAATATAAGTCTAGGTTTACCTGATTGGGTATACTGTTAAATAGTACATACCTAAGAACCACTAAACAAAACAAATGTAAATGCAGCATTTAGCATAGTCAAGCAGGAAGAATTAGTTCCTGTAAGTTTCAGGGCTTGCTTATTTGGTGTCAGCTTCAGACACACCTCCCTTCATTCTAGCAGACAGATTCTTTACTAAGAAGAAGATAGAAACCAAACTGTCCATCTTGCAAAATTTAGTCTAACTTTGCATGATTAAGATGGGCTGATTTGGATCACAATGTTTTGTAGCCAGAATAACTAAATAAGCTTGTCTGAAATCTTGACCCAAATGCTTTAACTTCAAGAGAAGAAACCGGCAGCGAGAGAAAAACTACATAGTTTGCTGCATTGTTCCAGCAGGCGCCGAGGCAGGGCTATGCTGTGCAGTGAGTAGGTGTGATTAGCTCATTTGTCATTAGTTTGAACTAACATGAAGCAGAAAGCAGAAGTCTAAGCACACGGAAATAGCACTGTCCAATTCCGATTAGCTTCGTTTATACCACGCTGTGGTAAGCTAAGGCTGCATTGGCTGACTTAACCCTTCTGCAGGCGCAAATGTAGTAAAACTCCCGTCTCAAGGGAAGGAACACCTCCCTCCACAGAGGCTTACAGAAGAGACAGACAGAAGTAATCCTGTAAACTACCACCACCAACATGAAGACATCAAATGTTCTTGTTCTCATCTTAGTCCTGCTTTACATCAATGCCAGCACAGAGTGGCCTACGCACACAGTCTGCAAAGAGGACAACTTGGAAATATATTACAAAAGCTGTGGTGAGATTTTTTAAAATTTCCATTTTCCTTTTAACTGGGCAACAAAGTTGTGCTTGTACAGTGAGAGAGGCTTATAAACCAGGCAATGAATGGAAGGGTTACACTCCCAAGACAGCACTGTGTTTCACAGATAGAATATTTTTAGTCTTTCAAATATTGCTGGTTTGGTTGACACACACACACAAATCTAACTGTACTTAGAACATAATAAAGAGGAAATAATGTAACCTAATTCAGAATAATAAACACCTGTCAAAAATCCAGTTCAGCATGAAAGAGACGACTAAGATTTTTAACTTGAAGTTAAAGAAAAAAAAAGAGGAAGACCCTAGATCTTTATCTTTTTTACCCCCGGGATGACACAGACTCTTCAATGCACTGATCTGCTGTTTTCCTAATGTGCAGTGAGGCTGTGGTGATGTGCTTTCTGTCCTCTCACTTGGTGTGACAAGGGACCAAGCGTGACAGTGGGAAGGATTCATGTTCTCTGCCATTGCCACCGTGCTCAGTGAGACTTCAGCAGCCACACTTAACAGACGCATTTCCCAGGGACCATAGGGTTTATTTGTTCTTTATATTTGTAGAGGAAAAAAAAGGAGCAAGTGGCACTGGAATGACTGAAAAATGAATTCACTGAACGGTGTCTGCTTTCCACCTCTTGCTTTGCTGGCCTTGTGCCTCTCCTATTGTGCCGATCTGCTTTACAACTGGGACAAAGGGAATTAGCTTCACAGGCGCCTCATTCATTTTCCACACGTGATGTGAAAAGTGATTCATGGCAAACAAGCACCGTAGAGTTTGTTTTTCCAATTCATCCTGATACAAAGGGTTTCCCGGGGGGCTTTTTCTCCCCTGTAGCTTTCATGCGGTTTTGCACACCCATTAAAATAAAGCCAGTAAGGGACAAGAGAAGTAAATAAATATTTGTAATGCTATTCTTTACTGGCCTGCTCCCAGGAGACTAAAGTCAGGCTTCACATGTTACAAATGGGTATACAGCATTAGGAAAAGATTTAATTAGATATTGAATGCAAGCTTTGCTATTACCTTTATTTTAGTAAGAATTAATTGCATAAGTTAATTCTGTTCCCTCAACAGGTCTCAGTTAGCATAACATTAAAGGAAGTCGAGAGAATTTTATCCAAGGACTTCACAACTTTATTTCTGGAGCTGAATGCCCTCTATCTACAGATTAATAGAGTTCAGTCTGAGCATTTTAAAAGGAGCCAAGTGTTCATTTTTATGTTGCAGTTATAAGATCCTCTCCTATAATGCAGTAAAAGCTTTACTAAAGCCAAAAATATGAGCTAATATAACTGTGAAAAATGTGGCAGAGAAGCTTAGGTGAATAACTGAAGATGGACAGAGAAAGTGCAGCAATCTTCTGTACCCAGGAGCAAGTCCCAATTCCCTGACACAGGCACTTTGTCTAGCTGAATCCTGTGTCTAGCTGAATCCTGTGTCTGTAATGGGTAATATACAGGCATGCATCAAGTCCCCCACTTGTTCTGGATCCTATTGAAAGGATCTCCATTCCCACCCATAAAGGTCAGACTAAATGTTCAGTAACCAGGACCCCAAATGCATCAAAACAAAGGGCTAGACAAGACCCTAGTGATCAATATAATGCACTTGTGTAAAAAAAAAATTCAAAAAAATAAAAAAAAAGTAATCTAAAAGAAATCAGACAAAAATTCTCAGCAGCAAGTCCACGATGTCCACAAAACTCAGGCTGAGAGACAGGTGGTCTAAAAGTAAAGTAAATAGACAGTATGCTGCCTCCTCTACATAACCGCAGGAGACATAACACCGAGACAGTCTATAAATAGCAAGACGGTTCCCATCAGTGCCACTCTTCCTCCCAGGAACAAGTGACAAACAGAAAGAAAGATCTCAAATGACCACAAATCACTTTAGAAACTTGGGCAGAGATCCCGAGATAAAAGCAGCACAGGTTAACATCTCTGGCTGAGAAAAAAGAAAGGTAATTGGCACGTCTATGCAGAGACATGAAAAGAATCTGCTATACAAATGGCTGATTCCTATCCCTTTTAATTTCACAGTGATTTTTACAGTAATAATGCTTTTGATCTTTCCAGCTACATTCTAAAAGGCAACTGTCTGGGAAGGAAAAGGCAGGAAGGCAACGGTAGCAAAGTGCCCCGAGCAGATTCCAGTGCTATTTGAGCATCAGGCATCCACCTGAAAGTGCAAAGTGCAACGCAGCTGGAGACTACAAAATATAACTCCTCAACACATCTACCAGCACCTGCTTCTTGACCATTCATCTAAGCCTAATTGTATTAATTAGGCATGAAAACATACTTACAACATAATGTTCAAATGGGGCCCTCTTCATAGGGTAAAGCAGGCGATTGCTGCTGCAGACACATGAAACACATTTTCCAGATATTTTTACAGCTCTTTCTTGAAATGTTAGTTGGGGCTACATCAACAAATTAGTATTTCAGAATGCCTGGTTTTGTTTTGACCAGCAAACCCAGACCAGTATGCTCAGTGATTAATAAAGCTCTGTGTTTAGATTAGGACCTGGGAGATTTCAGAGCTGCCTGCAACTGTAGATTTCCTGACAGTGCAGAAAAGGTTACTGATAAGGCAGAAGGTTCTTAGAAAGGGTCTGGAGAGCATCAACCATTAAGGACTTTGTTTTCTGTGCATGGGAGTAAGTAACAGGGAATTTCAGGGAGATCTTCAGTGGAGGCAAATAGTAGTATTTGAAAATGACATCTTGTGAAATATTCCCTAGGCTTTATAAAACACTGTTCAGACCACACAGGATTTTTTACTAACACAGACAAACACATTTCCCAATTCATGTCTGACTTTGTTTGCTTTTTCTTCTTTTTTTCATCTGAAGCAAGGTTAATAGCCATTAACTGAAGTTTCAGGAGAGGAGCAATCAGTCAGTATTCATTTCAACCTCCAGAATGTAAACATGAAACTGGTTTCTCCCTTTACAAGTTTTATATCTGCATACCTACAGATTCAAAAATAATAAAATATATTTAGGGATGGGGTAACCATTTGCTTTAATTAATGACTTCTGCTAGACAAAGAAACAGGGCCCTCTGGTCATCTAGAGAATTATTTTTACATGCCAATGCCTCTCCCTAAACAGAGCAGAGTCAGACTGAACTTAGGTCCACTGAGATCCATGACTGCTTGTATAGAGCTATGTCACACTTCATGCCAGGTCATTTCTATAAAGCTTTTTCCTGCCCTGTATTGGTACAGCAGGAGAGAGCAGCCCTGCCCACTTCAGTGCGAGCTTGCACTGGGTTGCATTTACAGATAGAACTCTCATTTGTATGGCTTTTCTTTAAACTTGTTAGCTCAAATTTGCATCTCCATTAAAATGGCCCCTTGAAGTCAACAGGGTTATTCTGGTGTAGAACCTGCTCTGGTCAGATGGTGCAGTATAGACACCCTCCTGTTAAACTCTGCTTTAAGGGAACTTTTCAATACTTTAAAAACAGGAGAAAGAAAAAAAAAAAAAAGAAAATAGAGACTGAGAGACTGGTTAGATTACAATTTCCTGATGATCTATCTATCCATGCTGGATAGTTTCAGTCTTACTAGGGTCCTCCTCACACTCTCAGCCCATCAAATCCTTTCTCCTACATACTGAGAGATCAAATACAGTATTTCTCTTAAAATCCTCTTCTTCCTTTTTTAGAAATAGACCTGTAACACCCATCCCTGCTCAGTCAGCAATACCAACTTGTAAACAATCCTGGTAAATTGTCATAATTGCAGCACTAATTTTAGAGCACATCACTTTCTGTTTTCTATGTTAACCAATGTTACTAGTCCTTTTTCCCTCCCTGGCCACACACTTATATCCTTTAGTAAAAAAAAAATAAAAAATCCTTTAGTTAAAGGATATAAGTAATCTGATAGCTTCAGCTGGCAAAGAGAAGTCTGCAAAAAATTCCCAACTCATGCACCTTCAGGGCCAATGTTCTTATAGACACGTAAAAGAAGGTTCTTTTTCCATTATTATTTGATTTTTTGGCAGTCAGATTGAGCCAGATGCTTCTCTTGAACTTATTTATTTATTTTGCTCAAGCAGTCTCCAGCAATTGTTTCTGCTTCTAAATTATTTAAAGCCACGTGACACCAACTCCCCTCTGATCTTTTGTTGCATAGATCGCTAATGAGCAAACAATCAACTTAAGAATTTCACTTGAAAACATTTTTTTGTTTGCTCTGTCCAAGGCATCTTAGTGTTGTAGCCTTTCTGCTACACTCATCTGGTATAGTTTACTTATTCCAGGGGGAAGGCCAGATGTTGACATGCATATTTCTGGCACCAGATCCTAACAAACTGAAGCTATAATCAGAATCAAGGTAGCACAGATATGAGTACACGTGCAAATCTTCTTTTAAAGTTTTGGTCCCTCCATGAATTAAAACTACCTTATCTGTTTTATTCTCTGCTTCATTAGAGAGGATTAAAACTTTCTTTTCCTAAGTGACCTTTTAAGGTGGTTCTAATTTCATTTTACCTCTTGTTTCAGAGAAGGGAGAGTATTTATTAAGTTTTAAAATGTAAATGGTAAGGAGGGGCAGGGGACAATTTCATACCTCCAAGGTACTCTTGCAAAAACTTTAACTTTAGTATCTAGACTTTGAACCATTTAGCAGAATCAAAATTAATGCTTTCACTGAGACTAGTAGTGGAGAGAATTAGCCTCAGATGAACTTCTCCCCACCATGCTTTAAATTTTCCCTAATTTAGTTCTCAGAGGTTTCCTCACAGTGCCCATTTCTTCACCAAATCAATGAAGGTCCTGCATCATGGACTGCAGAAAAGGGTTGTTTATGTTTGACAGCCCCTCCTACTTATCTCCAGCTGCTAAATCTAAACTAGTAGACATATTTTCCACCTATTGACTTTTGCCATGTCTTCAGCTGTTGCAGCCACTGAGTCACTAAGGTATTGCAGGCAGGAGGAGCAACAGCCTGCAAGGCAAGCCATACGAAAATGTGTTCTCCCCTTTGCAAACAAATAGGAGAGACGTACCGAGAAAAGTGCATATTGCATTACAGTCAAGAAGCACTGTGGGCAAGACAGAAGTGTCACTTGCTGCTGCATGCTAACTTTGAGTCTCCATGGAGGGAGCAGTCTAATGCACTAAACAGGTAACTCAGCTAACAGTTTGATGAAAAATTGAGATTAGCTTCCTGCATTACATAAAGTAGAAATTATCAAAAGGCACACTCACTGCATCAAGTCAGGAGCAAGAACAAACCACGGCTGCTCATGAGTGCTCCAGTATAAACCTTTCTGTGTAAGCATATGAAGCATTGCTAAGCTTTCTTGACATTGTCGCATCATCTTATCTAGAGCTGCCATCAAGGCCTCAAAATAGCTCTGCACTCTATAATGCTTACAGTTTTCCAAAGAAAATGGGAGGCAGGAGATGAGGTTCTTGCAGCAATTTAACATCCATCAACAAAAATATCCAGAATAATCCAAGAAAAATTAACACACATTTCATAAAAAAATGCAAAAAGGACTTCTGCATTATTACGTGTTGGTGTCAGTGCACCAACTTCAAGGAGGCTTATGGCAACCTAAAACTAGGGAGGAACAGTGGGCATCAGGGACAAGATACCCAACTACCTCATACAGAACCACCACGTACCAAATCCAAAACTTCTGATTTGACCCACAGGCTGCTTTTAAACTCATGAGTTGCCAAAAGCTACAACCTTGAAAGCTAAATACTAATTCAATGCACCAGTTTTCTCTTCACCTGAAGATGGATGGCTCCTGTCAAATGATCCAGCAGTGATCAGGCAGGCAGGAACCCAGCTAGTTTCCTCTGCACAGGGAGCATGCCATTCCAATTATAGCTTACTGCCACACTCCTGCGGTGGATTTCAACCCATCCTAGGAAAATGGGAACATTTAGCCCATTTATATGCTGCTGATTACTGTTCTGTATAATCAGCGGTAAAGCCTGCTATCCCAGAGCACGGCATGTGTCTAACAGCAGGGCAGTTTCTAGTAATGCTTGCTTCTATTTCTGACACAAGTCTGCAAGTCTGCTGTGAATCCCCATCATACTGGCAAGCACTGATGTCCAAAGATCTTTATCTCAAGTAGAGCAATAAAAAGAATGATTAAAAAAAAAAAAAAAACACAACCAAAACCACAAAAAAACAAAACACCAAAAACCACCACATGAAGAGAGAAGACACAAAGACACAGATCAGATCAGGAATACAGGCAGTTACAGTATGCATCTTACTCATGCAGTGCATGGTGTTTTCTTACCAACAGAACAGAAGAACAAAGACTGTCTCTCTAATACATTCCCTGCTGGGCCCAAATTAATGCAGTATTTTCTTGTTATACTGCTGTAGCTGAAGCCTGCCCTGCTTCTTTTTCTCTCTCAAGCTAACTAGGACAAACAAGGATTATCAAATACAAATACAAATCCGTATGTGCTGTCTCTCAAAGCCAGCATCTTTCAGTTTTCTTAAACAGGTTTAGACAAAGCTTTGTCATAGCACACAAAGAACAGAAATCCCCCTTTCCAAATACCACCGCTGGCAAAAGCAAGGAAAGTCTCCATGAACCTTCAGACACTGGGCCTCCCCTTGAGCCCTGGCAAACAGCTCTAATAAGCCTGCTGTCAAGAAAGTGGGTCTGGACAGGAACAGGCAGGGAGACTCAGGTCAAGTCTTTTACAAGACTGCTTTATGCACGCTGGTGAAACCCTCATCCCAAACACAGCCCTCCAGCTGCAGACAGCCCCTCACACGGGCTTCCACACAGCTCCTTGCCCAGGCCACCAGCAGCTCCATGGCCACAGGTGGCAACTGGGTGACCTCAGCTCAGTACTGGGCAAATCTCTTCCTCTCTTCTCCATATGACGCACCTCAAGCCCTTCACTAATGGGCTGAGCCCTCCCTCCATCCTGCATCTGTTCCTCACACCCCAAATGCTGTTACTACTGCAGTCAGTGCCCCAGCAACATGTTCGGAGAAGCTACTAGCCTTATGAGTTATTGTTTCTAAATGTAAAATTTGGGAATCAATTATACCAGCAATGAGTTTTATTTGAAAAAGCAAGAGACAAAGTCTCTGTCCTTTATTCAAACTAATTTTGTAAGACACTGGAATCTCCTTTCTCCAAAACTAGGGCCACAAACGCCAGACAGTAATACCTGTGCCTTAATCTAACCAAGAAGTATATAATTGCTCTTTGCATTACTAGTGTTCAGTATTCTTAAGAGAGGAGTGGGAATGATTTAAATATTGCATAAAAAAAATTTTTTAAAGGATATTCTAAGTTTCTCTTCCTGGTGTTCTGGGGTTTTTAGCTTACATAATATACTGAGACCAAATCTTCCGGCTTCGTTCTACAGCTATGTAAGTTTTATCAGAAAGGAAGCAGTTCGACATCTCCAAGAGCTTCAGGTTTAAGCTGACCTCAGAGACCACAAGTTGATAACGCTGTTTACAAAGGGGAATTTCCATCAGTCTGCACCCCCAGGACATTAAAGATACATAAACTGTAATCTTCACTATTTATTCACCTCCATGTTGCCTAAGACAGACATAAATGTAGAGGAGATAAAACATACCATGACTTCTGCAAAGGAGGCCAGAGTACCTGTCCAAACTAGGCAAAAGACCAAAGCTGGCCATGTCTGAGGTGAGCATCTTGGGATGAAGCATCCTTATGATGAACTTGCAACAGACAACAGGAGTCTCACAATCTATTCTGCTTCCCTCTGAACAGAGGGTCATTCTGCTTCTCCCAGCCATGTCTGGACATGGCAGTGGTATGCAGTGAAGGCAGGCCCAAAGGCAAGTTCGTTAAACTGAAGGTGCTCTGGGAAATCCAGATGCACAACTGAAGAGCTGCTAATTCACCTGATGCTTCTTCCTCAGTAGCTTATAAGTAGATTCCAGTGTCAAATATAACCTTGAGCATTCAGGTTAATTCATTTAGATAGACATTAAAGGAAAAATGTTGAGTGAATACATAAAGTCTGATATCCCAAACAGTTCTTCATTCTTTTCCCCTCCTTTCAGCACCTTGAATTTTGTAAGGACTAATGATTTAATTTTATTAAGAGCTTTGAAGGTGAGAACTGTTGGGTAATTACTGAATACGTTTCTTCCCTGTGCTAATTTCCAGCTCCTCTAGCACTAGTCTGTCCTTGTATGACCCTAGCCAAGTACAGCTATGTCATTCCATTTAATCTTGTGGCTTATCTGCTCCTAAAAAGTGTTATTTTGAAACACCCAAAGTGTACCAATTTGGAGAGTCTTCTCACCACTGCAAGACCAATAAATGTGGACTCCTACAAGCAAAGCTTGCATGCTTGCTGCCTCTGTTCACTCAAACCACTGATTTTCACGCTTGTATGGAAACAATGGCATTTTAGAGCAGATTCAGAGGAAAGTAAAGCCAGTAGAGAATAGTTAACAAGATGGGGAGAGAGAGAGAGAAGAATAAAAGACAGCGGCTGTTGTATACCAGCCCAGCAAAATTCCTGTAACAGGTGCTTCCCATCTGGCCATGCAGCTCCTGTAATGCTCAGTTGGTCATCTAGCAGCTCACGCTCCAAGGAACATAGCCATAGTGGGTTAGTACATTGTCATTCCCAGCTGTCTGCTTCATCTTCCTGCTGGAGATCACCTCCCACAACACAGGAGGCTGAACACACATGTGGGGTGTAAGAGCCACCCCAGCCCACAGCCCTGGGGAGCGTGAGCTGGTGGCCCCACAACTGCCATAACCGAGGCATGAAAGAATGTTCCTATCTGTTGTCCTCATTATAAGGTAATGATGTCCATCAAAGGTACCAGGCTTGCAGCCAGGAGGGTCACATAGATACACCAGCGTAAATAAATCTGAGCTAGTTTACCTATGAACATTCTGCCAAGAACAAAAGCAGGAAAAGAAACTCTAGGAAGAAAAGTTCAGGAACTCACCTGAGCTTCTAAGCTGTACTACGCATGTCGGCTCTGTCTTCTAGAAAAACCCACTCAAATTCATCACTGTGAGCACCTTCCAATAGTAAGCCAGGCTGAAATCTCACACTACAGTGCCACTACAGGTTGCATGCAAGGAAAACCACATAACAAGCTAAAATTGCAATAAATCTCCACTGGAGTACTTGGGTGAGGGTGAAATGGGAGGTGGGATGCGTGGGGTCAGCTAGCACTATGCCACATAAGGAGCAATCAGTGGCAAGATGCCAGGTACGTCCCAAATCCACCACTCACAAAGATTGTCCTACAGAAGCCAGTCTTTAGCAAGAGCTGTACATCTAGTGCTAGATACAGTCGAGAGCTCAGTGTCAGCCACAGCACCAAGTTCCAAAAACAGGCCTAAGAGATCTTACAGTGCATGGATTGTTTACAAAAGCCAAAGACTCTTTCTCAGAGCAGTTGCCTGAAAGATGTAGAACTGTCTAGAGAGAAACTTCAGTCAAAATCCTACTTCCAGGCACCTCCATGCTAGCTGTAAATATGGGGCAGGCCAAGCCGTGCTGACTAGAAACACGGAGACACGGAAAAATGCCTTTCCCCCCTCCCCCCCAGCAAGCAGATTCTCACTGCTAAACCTCAACGTACTTGCAGAATCTCCAGCAACATTTTAGGTGTTGGTAATATATCAAAACTGAACTGGAAAAGCAAAACCGCAACCAGTTGAAGAGTTTCTAGCTTCAATTATGGAAGAGGGAGCAGATTGAAGGGAGTGGGTGGAGGGAAGTCTGGGAACATACAGTACTGTGCACTATGAAATGTTGCAGGGAAGTGGAAGGCTGAAGGGCAGCCCCACATATTTTAGAGACTTAACGGTAAATGTTATTGCTCTGCACATGTGAAAGACATAACACATTTTTTTTCAGTCTAACCAGCTCACTTCGGATTGAGGCAAACAGGGAAGAATAAGTATTAAACCTCTATAAGAGACACAGTGACTCACAGTTGTGCATCTGAGATGAAACACAAAAATGGCAATTGCCTCCAGTTGCCTTTGTCACAGGAGGGACTCCTCAACATTTAAAGAAAGAAGGGTATAGCACACTACCTCAGTTCATGGTGCACAACTGAATTTACAGACATCTTCACTCATCAGATGGTTAAAACCCACTATTTTCTTTGATTTTCTTTTAGCAGCAACTTTTCTATCTACATGTTTTGGAATCCAGACTCCCTGGCACCATAGTTTTATCAACACAGATATCCTTTCAATTGATTAAAAAAGCAGGAGCCCCCCATGTACGCCACAATAGCTAACACGTTGAATTGCAAACTCATAGCATATATTTCAGAAAACTATCGGGATTTCTTTTGACAATGGAAAAGTTTACATTTCTCAGCAACAGAGTAGCAACACAAAATCCAAGCGCTCCAATTCACAAATTTAGCTGGGATTTCTCCTGTGAGTGCGTCTGCGCTCCCTTCCTCTGTGGGGACCACACAACACTTCTCTGGATACACCAGAGTCCTACGCTGCATCACTCATGGTTCAGTAGAAGACACCCATGGCTACAATGCACCATTAAATACATTATCTGGCAAAAGAACTCAGCCCATAGAGGAAAAAAAAAACCCAAACAAACAAACAGGCATGTGACATCCAAATTTAAAACAACCCTGAGGTCAGGTTCACTGTTAAGAAACCCATGCTTTCCAGAGAAGCTTGATTTCAGGAACATCCCCTTTCCATCCAAATGGATATCGGTGAGAAATTTTGAACTAAAAATACAACTTCTAGCCCTAACGCCATGATTTAATTTGTTGACTAAAGCACAGCCTAGTCTCTTTGAAAAGAGAAGAGCATTGTATATGTTGCAGTGCCATTTCTGACCATACCTCCCTTTAGAAATTACAGAGCTGACAATTTTAGTCATTTGACAACCAGCACTGTTTGTAGGCACCAATGCCCAAGTTGCTCTGAATCTGAGCAGCTGCTTCCTGAATGTTATCATCGCACCACACACAGAACAGAAATGAAAGGGGCTCTTGCATAAGTTCCAAGGAAAGCGGAAACCAAGCCCTGAGAGGTGGTACAGACCAGAGAGGAAGCAGGCATAACGGTCCTGGAGAAAAGAGAACTTTGACATGCTTTCCTTCTGGAGCGAGGAAATTGCTCTCCAAGGCGATTGCGACAGCTTCTGAAGCTGCAATAACCGGCAGGAACTTGGAAAGGGAGGAAAGACAAACCTCTGACTCTTGTCTCACTTGAGCAGATGATAAACAACTCCAGGCACCAACTTTTTGTCCCAAGCAGATCATGCAACTGCGGAGACCATTTTAGTGGTGTGGAGGACCAAATCCAGTATGGGGACACAGAGGTAGGTAGGAAATACCAGTGACTTTTATCTCCCTCCTTTGAAAGGCTATTTTAATTTATCGGAACTTAGGACTTGGGAATTCCTTTTGGACCACACTGACAATCCATGTGCTGCAGAGCCTGTCTTTGTCAGAGCCCTCAGCTCCTCCTAGCACTTGCACTCATTTCATGCTCCCGTCTAAGCAATCAGGCTTTGGTCACCCAGGCTTGGTCCCTGCCAACTGCTACAGCTTGGGGCACTGATGCAAAAATAGGGTCAGACTATGGAGATGCTAGCTCAGCCTCACAGAGGACACTCGTGACTCAAGTTTCACCAAAGGAAAATTCTCCCAACCCATTATTTTCAATTTAGTGAGAAGATTACATCAAGCAACCATACCTTAGAAACAAAATTCAAGTCCCAAGTCTATATTTCATCACCACCAGCTCTATGTAAAGTGGGGAGCCTGCAGCTGTTTCTGAGCATGCCAGAGTTGCTTCATTGGTTTCCACAGAGAAGGAACTGGATGCACAGGCTGGCTGGAAACCCCCCATGAGGGACAAACCTACGCCTAAAGCAAGCCTTGAGGCTCAAGATGATATGCTGCCCAACTGGCCAAATCTTTCACCTCCATCCACAGCTCTGGAAAACACACATGCTGTTGGTTGCGGCAGCTGAGCTGTCAGATGCTGCTACTGGCTGTCACTAGAGAGTGACATGCTGGCAAGCCTTCAGGCATAGCAGAGAGTCTCATGGAGGGCAACAAAGAAGGATGTGGGGGGGAAACAGTTATGTTTGTACAAGAGATTTGGAGCTTGATGCAGAGAAAGGGGTACTGCAGGAACAGGCAAGAGCCATGTTCATGTTACTTACGAGCTGTTGGGCACCCTTTGACCCCAGCTCTGCTAAATTCTCCTACAAACGGAGAAATGTAGAATACTTCCTGGGTTAGAAATATCACGTGATGGTGAACTCAGCATGAAACACTGCAGGATCCATGTTACACAATTTTATTTTCATTTTTGGACTTTTCATCCCACTTCAGGATTCAGTTTCCCAGACAGCCTCGCCAAGCCATTGTGTGAGACAAATGAATTAAAAAAATCGTCATAACCAACTGCTCATCAGTGCTGAGGGAGGAATGGTGATGCACAAAGCCTGGGAAGAGCACCTGTACTAAGACTTCACCGTTGAATGAGTATTGACTACCCACCACTGTGGGGAGCTTGCTTTCCTGAACTTGTCTCATTTTCCCACAACGGTAGGTTTTAGGCCACATATAGGTTATCATATGAATGTATTTCGGATTGAAGTGTCAGGAAGGACAGAAGTGGCTATTAAACACAGGGTATGGGAGCTTTGAGCACATCTTAAAGAATTTCTAAGGAATATGTAATATGCTTTTTATAACACATTTTATTGTTTTCTTTTATACAATCAGCATCTCATTAAAAATGTAACTTGTTACCCCCTGCTTTCTGTCTCCAAACAGATCCCCAGCAAGATTTTGCTTTCAGCATTGACCGCTGTTCTGATATCATGACCCACACCTTTAACATCAGAGCTGCAATGGTCCTAAGTAAGTGCATTGCTATTTTGTCATGCCATAAACAGGTAATTCATGCATGAGTGCTGGTACTAAGAAGTAAGCAAGGGTGACAACCTCCGATAAAATATGAATGGCCCTAATTTTTGAGAAATTTCAAAACCCGTGTGGGGCTACAGAAATGTCAATTGTGTTATCAGCTCTGCCTCAGACTACACGTGCCACCCTAAGCAGGTCATATCAGTCTCCAGCCCCTATTCCTCTCCTACATTTCATCTGTACAAGTGGATGGCCAACAAGGGGCTGCTCTAGAGCTTGTCTTCCCAGCTGAGTCTTCTGAGGACAGTCTAGTTGAATGAGACATCTACAGCACCGACACTTTTGTGTCAGCATCAACAGTGCTTACCAAATTGTCAAGGCTGACCTTTGCAGTGGGGAGACTGAACTAAGGGACACCCACAGAGTAAGGTGGGGGCACCTCCCTGCCAGGCAAAGAAGCATGCTGGGGAGTGCTGGGGATCCAGAGCTCTGCAGAAGTGCTAGCCTGAAGCAACACAGTCAGCTCATTACCTGTGCTCGCTGAAACTATACCCTCCAGAACTTGAGTGATGAGCAATAAGAGGTCGAAAGCAGAACTGCATTTGAGCTGATGGGCTGGGTACACAAGTTAATATCAGCCATAGCTTGACTTGCGATCCTTGCACAGGAAAGCCACCTTCTTGCAACCCCGCTGGCCCCAAAGCTCACCTAGAACCTCTACTAGCAGAGTACAAATATGAGACCACTGCTGCATGCTCCTGGTGCTGAAAGTAAGGTTGTGTGCCAAGTGTCTTTTAGCACTTGGGAAAGCTTCCTTGCATGCAAAAGGTCTCCCTCCTGTGAGACATGCTGCCTTTTTGCCTGGGGAACACCAGTTTTCAGGTGGCTGCAAAGTTAAACAAGCCTGCAAAATCACATCACATTACAGGCATTTGCAAATAACTTTTCCAACAACTCAGTACAAGACCTCCGGCTAAATCCAGTAGCCTCACTGGCTGTATCTATATTAGCAAGACTGGCAAAAGTGAACAACCTCCCAGCACTGCCAAGCTGCTACACTGGTCCCTGGCTCAGATCAGCTACAGGTTTTTTCCCTATGCAGCAAGTACAGGCCACAGGCTGCTCCTGGGGGCCCACTGGATACGGTCCTTTTGCTAGGGACAGTAGGGAAGAAAGAGTTTAGGTATATGGACACACGCTTTACTATGCCAGTTGGCCTC
Source organism: Pterocles gutturalis (assembly GCF_000699245.1). Taxonomy (NCBI): domain Eukaryota; kingdom Metazoa; phylum Chordata; class Aves; order Pterocliformes; family Pteroclidae; genus Pterocles; species Pterocles gutturalis. Next base: position 90,183 of record NW_010097975.1, read on the forward strand.
AGGGTCAGAGAGTGGTCATGGGCATAGTTTATTTAATAAAGATATATGATATTATATCCCCTGTTATATACCTTAAGGGTTTTAGAGACCTGTTCCTGAAGCATAGATTTGTGTGTATCAGGAATTCTCAGTGAAGAGAAAACATTCAGTGGCTTAAATATCAGAGGAAAAAAAAAGTGAATCTTTTTAAAACTAAAGTAATAAACCTGTTTACCCTTGCACTTTCCCTGAGCTCTTTCTGTTTTGTGTGTAGGACACAGCATCAAGGAACTGTACGTCAAAGTTGAGCTGATCATGAATGGGAAGACTGTCTTAACCTACTCTGAGACGCTTTGCGAGCCGGGTCATTCTAAGCTTATTTTCTGTGGAAAGAAGAAAGGAGGTAATTTAGGTAGAACTCTAAGTGTGTGATGGCTGCTGAATACTCCAAGCAGGATGCCCCGCTGTGCTGTTGAACGCACCAATATATTGTAATGTTCTGTTTACTTCAACAGCATGTTAATAGATGACAAACACAGTAGGACAGATGTTTTAATTTTAGAGCCTGCTTTTTATCCTAACCTGTTTGCTGGCTCTTCTTTTAATCACAGAATATTGCACACACATGGGATTTCAAGTCCATAAAAAATAACTGTGGCAATGTGACCCTATCCAACAGCAGAGAGGTTCATAGGCCCTATTTATAGCCCTATGGTTGTCATGTGCGCAAGAAGTATTACAGAACTAGCCTTTATTTCTGTCAAAGAAATGCCTGAGCAAACAAAACAAGGAGTTCTGAACACATTTTTCACTATTAAGCAAGTAACGCTTCCTGTACTTAAAGGCAGTTCTTAACTCACTTTAAGAGGAATTATGCTTGAATAAGGATATTTGGACCAAGATACTACTCGATACCATCTATGATTTGCATCTTGTTTCTGCTCAACACGTGCCTATGTGGCAGCCAGATGATTTCAGTTCATGCCAGTCAAACTGCCAGCTGGTGCAGACTTGTGCTAGTTGGTTTACAGTGGTATCAGCTGCCCCCAGAAAGCAGGTATCTTTGGTCCCAGGTGAGCCTGATCACCTCAGGGTCCCATCTGCCACAGGCCAGGCAGTGCAAAGCTAGCCATGGTGTGTCCAGAAGAGCTATGGTCATGCCTCTGGGCTGTAATATCCACATATCTTAAATGGTTATTTTGAAATCCTTCTTGCATCATAATCATATCTTTAGGCTGATTTTAAAATAAAGAGGTAGAGTTGCAAGGAAGTTTCGGAGTTGTTAGAGCACCAGTTAGTTTCAGAAGCTCTGCTTTCCTTCCATATACTTGCATCTCCATCCTGATAACGGTGCAATAACTCGCATTCAAGGGCTATGAGATTAAAGACCATGCACAGTGCCTAATACAGCCCCTGGAAAATTACAAAGAGATTTCACACAGCATAGAAATATCACAAAGAATAATAGAGAAATGCTGCATGAGCAACCAATTATGTAAATCCTGTAAGCCAGATAAAAAAATTAAATTCAGAGGTTTCTTCAATTGTGTATTGAATTATAAGGGGAAAAAACCCCACCCACAGACCTACTGAAAAACTATCTTATCCTGACGATGTACTAAATGACATCCTTTAGAGAATACATAAGAAGAAATAGAGTCAGTTCTGAGCTGAGCACAAACTGCTATTCACACATTAAGCCACAAAGCCAAAACCTCCTTAGGTTTTCAAATCCCTTAATCTTAAACTGACAGGTAATTGTTTCTGCTAATTGAAGTACATTATGATATAAAACCATAGTTGGTTAAATAACACTATATATCTTCATTTAGAAGTATCCCTAAGTTAGTGCAAGGACCTCTGCCACACACTTTTAAATACACACTCTCTTCTTTAGTAGCTGTTTTTATTTAGTAATTAAGTCACAGTGGGAAAGAAGTGAACTTCCTCAGACTAAGGTTCAAACTGAAAACATGGTATTTCTTAATTAGTTGACATTTGATTCTAACCCATGTTTTAGGACACAGAAGTGAGCTGATCAACAGTTCGAGGCAATTCAGCACAGCCATAATGTACTATATTAGCACAGCTGTAAATCTGACCCAATACCTACGTAGAAAGACAACACTCAAATGGCCGAGCATGCAGCCTAGCAAAGATACAGAGGAGCAAACAGCCCTGTCAGCTGAAGCTTTTTATGCAGAGCTCCTTTTTCCCTGCTGTACAGGCAACATTTCCAAAATCTGGTCAGACCTGACCCAAGCTTAAATATAGTTCCACACAAAATTTGCTTGCCTTCCACAAGGAAGACAAAAATTGCCTATTCCTTCCTCTCCCAGAAAGAGACAGGACGTAGTTCTGCTACAGGCTTTGTTGGCTCCCTCACTTGTGTGGGCAAGCATAGCAGAAGTTACAAGGAAGAGACTTATAAGTGCCAGATGTGGCAAAGTCTTCGGTGCTTGGTGGTGGGTTGGGATTTTTTTTCCCCTTTTCTCTCCTATAATCCTAGAGTTTTGACATGACTGTAAATATTTTAAGAGACTTAATATAGCTGGAAGTTTCATGTTCATTATAATCATACAGTATTTGCTATTTATGCTAAGCAAAGGTCACCTCTGGAATTCCGAAAGAGGATTCCAAGATCTTTTTCTTTCAACTAGATGCCTGTTGTGAAGTTGTTAGCTCAAAGGTTGCAAGGAAATGGGCTATTTGTCCATTTAAGAATAACAACAACAAAACCTGCTAAATTCTATTGTGGATAACATGAATGCAGCTCTTCCTCTTTTTAGTAGAAAGTACTGGTTATTCCTCATTTTCTCCAAATAAAACAGTTACATAAGATTTAACAAATTTCCCAATGCAATCACTAAAATCAGAGAAAAAGACCTGAGAGGGTAATATTTTGCAGTGTGCTGACCACAACTTTTAGGCTTAAACAAAACTTCCTGACAAAAGATAGAAAACTTGTGGAGAATGTAACTTTCAGCCCCAACTGATAAAGGCACCAGAGATCTTGCATGATTCCTTGTGCACACTCCCAAACCGTAGAGAAAATCCCCCTTGCTCCAGACCTCCATTCTTTACATTATTGTCTCTTTTGATGGGTGTTACAGTGAGCAAGTTTCTAAAATAGCATTTGTGAATAAAAGTAGAGAAAACAGCATGAATTACAGAACTGGGTACCACATTGAGAGCTTAGGTACAGGAGCAAGCAGCCACACCACAAAGCCAGGTCTTTGGGCTGATACACAATATTGTCTTGCTCAGCCCCTCCATCTCACCTTTTCCTCCCCAGTAAAAAGGGAGGGTTTTTCTCACCCTGCTATGTATTTATATACATTTTTATCCCTCAACTATACATCTATATCTGGCAGTTATTCAGATCATTCCTGCATCCCTAAAACTTACAGAAGCCATGTGTCAGTTGCATTGACGCAAAATCACATCCTACAAAAGCTCCAACATGGAGCATTTAAGTTTTAAAAAGATTTAAAACATAGAAAAAGGAAGAGGTGGGTGCAGATGTACAGGGCCTTTATATAGTACAAGACTGTGAGAATGTTTAAAGATTTTTTTTCAGTGCAAGGAAGATTTGAGAAAGAGAAGTGAGAATTTCATTATAGGTGTTTTGTCAGGAATGAGAGGCATCTTCACGATAAATGATAACTAGTAACTTGAAGTAATCCTCAGGAAGTTCTTCCTTACACATTTGAAAGCTCTGCTTCAGACTGGAAGCTACTAGAGGCCTGCTCACTGGCAGGTAAAAGGACTAAGTTACTTCTGGTAGAAAAAATAGTGAAAAGCTGCTACAACACATACAATAATATAATCTTAAATCAGTGGTACATTAGAAGTGTTTTCCAGAATGCTCTACAGAAATCATCTCCAGTTAAGTCTTTAAGAAAAAGGGCTGAAAATGGAAGGTGGACTGAAAGCACATCACTGATGACAGCATGCTTGACAATACCATAACTTACCGGCAGACCAATAAAGACATAGGGGAATTTTTGATTGGAAAAATGCACTAGTGATTTATGCTGTTTCCAATGTTCATACATTTTTCCAACTACATCTGGGCTTGTTCTCAAAAGGCCACAGATTTCTTTCAATGAGCCAGGCTCAGTGTTTGTGACAGTTACACTTACTGCCGCACGTGTGTTCATTCTCTTTCAATGGAGGAATGCAAAAATATATGAATATATGGAGAAAAAGGTATGAGCATATGAAGGATGCTGTGATAAACTAGTCCTTAAAGCCTTGGAGGATGTTTACACTTCTGGAATTATAGCAGAAATCCTCATGCAAGGGGAACATTGAGTGGGCTTTGAAAAGTCTGATCCAGCCAGCATAAGCACTGAGGAGGTTGCCATGGTCCAAAGTAAATATGAATGATAAAATTCATTAGATCTATGGATCCACATTATTTCCTGGCAGGTCTCAACTAGATGAAAATGAAAGCTGCCCTTGCTTTCCTATCAGGATGTACTTTCAAAGCATAGTCCTTTTTCCATTTATTGTTGAAGCAAGGATCGTCACAACAGAGCAATCATGGAAAACTTCTCAGAGGGCTGAGGCAGAGCCGTAAGACTGCATTCACCTATCTCTGATGTAATCATTACTTTGTCAAAACAAAGTGTGTGTGTGGGGGGGAGAATTAGCTTTAACCTACACTGAAAGAGAGATTAGCATTACCATAATTTCAGAAGCAAATTTATGGTCTGATGACTGCTTCTTCGTTTTAAAATATAGGCTTTGCAAGGCTTGAATGCTGCATCTGTATGTTTAGATTCTGGATGGCATTTCAACAGCCTAGGCGAGACCCTAATGAGCCACATGATCCAAGAGGAGTTTCCATGTCCCAGTGGAGAAGAACTTTGGGAAAGGGTGGTTGTTCACAGCCTAGTTTCCTCTCCACTCTCCTCTGTTGCCATCCAAGGTTTGCTACGGTCAAAGCTGACTGTAGGATAAACAGTCAAACAAGGCTCTCTACTGAATCAAAGGACACACAAACCACAAGCCACGTCATTGCCTGGTCCACACCACCCTGAGTGGGCAGCTCACAACATGGATTAGCACACATCAACACACATACAGCTCAAGCCCCAAGGGAGTCACTCATCACCCAAGTCGTGCAGTCTGCAGTGCCTTTAACTCCTATTTAGACTCTAGTAAGTTGTGAACTGAGAAGTGGGCTGTACTGTATTTTTAAAATTCTTGAGTCATCGCTCTCTGCGGCAGAGATGTGTCAGACTCCAGGGCTCTTGCTTCGTGCACAGAAGCAAGCAGCAACAGTGATGGCTCTTTGAAAAGGAAAAGACGTCTTGGTGTCCAGGTGAAGTAGTCAGGGATGCAAATAGGAATGAGTTTGAGTGCAACAAGCCAAAACATATTTATTCTCTGTTTTGGTATAAGGGTTTTCAGGGCAACACTAAGAATTTTGCATGTTCTCCACCTCTCAGGTTCATCAGGGCATTACATGTAACAAACTCCTCATTAATGCAAAGGTGTAGGACATTGGTGATGTCTCAGGTTTCTCCTACTCTTTTCTCAGTCTATCTCGTACTCATAATTCCTTCATAGAAGTTTGTTACAAGGTATTGACTAATATTTCATAGTGTGTGTGTGGGTAAGACCTTCTGTGAACTCTTCTCCAAGTCAGATACCTACTGCATGGTGGGATGGACCATACAACATACCTATGTTCCAAACCTTTTGCCCAACTGTTCACAAGAAACTGTTTAAACCAGCCCAGTGAGACTGGAATAAAACAACTCTAGAAGTGACAAGCATTGAGATGCCAGCACGTACTCATATAAATATGAAACACTTTTCTGTCACTGTCAAAGTAAAGAATATTTCATGACACCTACAAAAGAGAATCCTTAAAGAGTTCTTAGACTTTTCCACAACTTGTAGAGGGCAAGTTGTGAAAGAAATTCTGAAACGCTGAAACATCTACAAATTACATTTTCAGTCATTTTCTGCACAGCTTGTCCCAGTAAGCCACTAAAAAGTAGGAGGAACTGCAGAACAGCTTGCTAATTCTGTCCATTACTGCCAAAGCTGCCCTTTCTTCACAGCAAAGAGTGAGCATGCCTCGCAATTAGGGAGATGAGGATTGGAAGGTGGAGCTCCTGGGTGTCTATTGCAGGCAGCAACACAACTTGTGATGACTCTAGAACATCAGGTAACTTTTTGGTGGACACCCACTCAGCAGTGAGATAGACACATTCTTACTACTTTAAGGTCCTGTTCAGCAAGCAGTCAGCAGTCCACACCTACAGAAATACTCAGCTCAGATTGTTTTTTCTTAAAGTCACCAAAACAGTACAGTTCAACTACTGCAGCTGCAGGTATTTAACAGATCATGCTGAAGGACTTGTATCTGGCAATCCCCCTCCCCTTTCATTTCCCCATTTGTAGGATGCATACCAACATAGGAACACCCACCTCACTGCAAAGCCGCGTCTCCCTCCTCCTTGAGCCCAGGCTCTGCCCTGCCTTCCCCATCAGGCAGTACACATCCTGAAATTTCTCTCAGGAGGGCTGTTGCAGGACTCTGCATAGAGCACTTTGCAGTTTCATAACACTTATCACTGGAACACTTTGAAGTGCTATTACAAAAAAGCATCTATGATCAGCTGCTTGTTTCCTTCACATGCCATACTTCTAACCACCCATCACCATTTTTGTTTTTCAGAACACCTCTACTATGAGGGACCTGTCACACTGGGAATCCAAGAAATCCCACAGGTAAGGTGGTCACAGCTGTGCTCCCAAGCAGAAGGGCTTTCTGGACGAGGTATGGTCAGAGGACTACTAGCATTCACATCAGCATATTCCAAGCTCCCCCATCTGGCACACCAGATCTGATAGTGTTTATATGACAAATCCTTTTCAATGTGAAATTAAGAGGCTTTGCTTAAAATCTTAGAGAGCCACCATTACCCAGAGACAGGTTTTCTTAGGATAGCAGATCTCCTGTACCAGCATGAAGTCATGCAGCCATACACTTCTTTAGTACACCCCACCCACCCTCTATTGCTCTTAACAGGGCAACAAAAGAAGTAGCTCCAAGGGACTCCTGAGAGACCAGGGATGCAATTCAGCTCACTCCTTAGTTGGCTGAACAATTTGGAGCAGCTCATTTATCCTCACTGGCTATAAAGGCAATTTGGAGAACTATTACAATTTTATGTGTTGTGTTCCACTAGATAGATAGAGAGACAGAGGTCTTTGAGGTTGCAACTGAAAGTACAAGTTATTAGGCCAAGAGCACTCTCTCTGGACTTTTGAAGCCTTAAAATAAAAAATTAATTTCTTAGAAAGGTGAGAAAACAAACAGCATATGAGGCACTGTTCTGAATTTTCCGGTCATCCATTACAAGTGCTCTTCACAAGCAGCCATCTCCACACTCAGATAAGTCTCCTTCTTAAAGGTCAGCCAAATCACATTGTACAGCAAGATGGATCTCAAATCTTGAATGCACCACAGTGTCTCTTAACTGGGCACAACATTAAGCTATATTGGACCAGTAAATAACAAAGGATTTTTAGCCACATACACAAAGAGACTGGATTGAAGGGGAGAAGGCAAGATTTGGACATGGTGAATGAGAATGTGGTGAAGAAATTATCACGGTCACCACTGTGAAAGCACACAATTCAGGCGGTCAATCAAACATTCCTTAGATTTACTCACAGAGAAGCACAGCATGAGCTCTCAGTTCTTCACCAGCAGACACTGAACCTATGTCACAGCCTCAAAGATGAGGTCTGGGGCCTGCTCAGCACTGTACTGGTCCAGGTGCAGAAAAAGGAGAAGATGGGATCAGAACAGGGATACAGAACAATGGCATGAGGCTCCGAGCTGGGCTCACCAAGACCTGCAGAGGTGATAACAAGGATAGCTGGCTTTTGAGAGGATTAAGCCTCCGTAACAGCTACCATCATGTCTCAGTCTTTTCTTAGCCAGAACAGCAACCAAAACCTTCATTTTCCACAGCTTTCACACAGGGAGCTGGGCCCTCTTCTTATGCAGGCTGTTATCCCACCCTTACCAGCCTGCTTTCTCAAAGGCTATGCCTCGAGATGCTGTGTTGAACAGTGCCTTTTGTTCTCTCACACTGAAGTACCCAAGCTCTTTCACTCAGCATCCTGCTCCAGGAGCAACTTTAACATGCTGAGGACACTTCTGTAGTAAAAGCTCTAGACAAACTGAGGAATAGGTCTTTAGACCAAGAGGAAGCCCTAGAAACATCCACACAGACCAGTAAAAGTCCAGTTCTGCATAAATTAGCTGAATTTGGAGCCAGAAATTTTAAGACTGTTCACAATCCTCTTTTAATAATAACTTTTACCCATGAGCAAAAAATCATTCTGAAGGAGGAAAAAAAAAATCTAACTGCTAATGAGCAATGGAAATGAGTTGTTATAAGCTCCCTTCCATGAATGAAACTATAAGCTTTTGTAGAATTAACATGCTTGTGAGAAAGGGAATAGGAAACCTCTTTTCTTAATTAGGCAAATAACACCATCCTTCCACGCTGGCAATAAAGAGTTATTCCATGCAGCAATCATCTTTTGCTCATTAGAAAGAACAGCCTCGTCTGAGTTGCCTGAAGGACAGTTGTGCAGGCTGCACAACCATTACAACAAGACTGTATTCTCATGAGCACATTGCCATTAAGCCTCTCTCTAAAGTCGGATGTTACACTTCGCTTGAACCTCTCTGTGAGGACACAAGCCAGTTACTGCTTTAGAAATCCCATGTTAAAAGGCAAATGCCAAGAAGACTGAGTCATTCTAGCCCTTCCGCCTTCTACTTCACAACCAGAAGAGTCCTGAGCGGGGCAAGAGCTTTCTATGGTTCAAAGTCAGGAGGCCACTACTGCTAAAGCTGTCCTACCACAGGTTTAGCTCCCCTCCACACTGCAGGAGGGAAAAGAAAAAAAAAAAAGGG